>NW_005187884.1:167500-175864 GCF_000239375.1 Pundamilia nyererei
TTTCCGCTTCCCGGCTTTTCAGTTTAAAAGCACCAGAGAGCTGACCGAACGGTACATATCTGCAAATATCCAGTGATATTATGTGACGTAATGACCTTTTTTCATTAAGCTTTATTTCTATTTCATTTAGTATTTTTAGCTTCAATTAAGTTTCATTTTGATTCACTCTCAGATTAGGTTTTCTTATTTCAGTTCGGTTTTTCTTAGTTTCTTGGTTACTTTTACTATAATGTGAGTGTATTTGTAAGGGGGAAATTTAGACGAAGTATTAAAATACAAACTCAACTCTTCATGTCATGTAGGCATGAAGTGTTGCGTTTTTCATCCTTACAAAACATGTGCACCAATGCACCAAACTAAAATATTTTTCTCATACCTGGGTTTTATTTTGTTTGGGTTAAATATAATAATGTTGAAATCGGCCCTACTTCAATTCATTGCATCTTAAAAGAGCTCATATCTCTGTATAACTGTTAATTTAAAACAGGGGCCTCAAACTCGCAGGCCGGGGGCCACTTGCAGCCCACGTCACCCCTACTTGGGGCGTGTATATTGACATGAAGAAATATAGTACAATTTGACCCTTGAAGTTATTTATTTATTTATTTATTTATTTATTTATTTATTTATTTATTTGTGTGTTTTCTTGTTTGCTTGCTTTTGTACTCCTAGAACACTAAAGTGCTCTCCAATAAGATGACAATGCCAGCAGTGGCCTACAGCTTTAAGACCCCTGATCTAAAGAATAAAGATATGTACGCATCAAAAACACAAGCGATAATTTAAAAAAAAATCTAAAATGTCAGTTGATTAATTTTCAGACGGCATTTTATGCTTGTTATTGTATTATTTGTGTGAACCTATTTTAATGATCCCAACTTGATCAGGAAAAAAGTAAATTTATATTTTTAAACCGAGTCAATTTTGTTTTGATAAAAAAAACGCAGGGTTAGCGGAAGCGCAGTGGTTCACTGTGTACGGCTTTTTGTTTTGATCCCATTCAAATAGCCTCCGGATGAAAACAACTATAGGGCAATAAGTGTTCCGCTTTGTGTGCTTACTCTGTTTGTGAGAGTGTGTTTCAAATGTAAAATGAATCATCAGTTGACATCAAGCAAACGTGTAAAAAGATATCACATGCACCAAAAATTATCTATCTATATATCTATCTATCTGGACTTTTGGTTCCCTCCCACCTTCCTTCACGTTTGGAGACTTGATTTCCCGTCGTGCACCTCGCAGGGCGGACAGCGCTTCCTTGTCAAGATGGCGGCTCCCTTGACTCTGCTGTTGATTGTGGCCGTTACGATCCGTGCCGCTTTGTTCCGGTCCAGTTTGGCGGAGCTGATTGCAGAGAGGGTGGAGGTGGTGTCGCCGATAACCGCCTGGAAGAGAGGTAAGCGCGGGTTCAGCGGTTTAGAGCCGCTGCGTTCCGTTCACGTCCGGGTCCCCTCACCTCTCTCTCATCCGCGCTGTTATCCGGTAACTCGGTCAAACCGGTTCAGCTGCAAAAATCAGCAGCTTAGACTCAAATTCAGAAAGTTAGGTGATGTTTTACTGACATTAAGCTAACAACGGACACGTTTTACTTTCTGTAGCGGAAGATTTAAACAAGTGTTTCTTTGCTATTTCCAATGAATGGAGCTCAGTGGTTGTTTCGCTGTCAAACATCCATCGGCCACCAATAATAATGACGACCAGAGTCTCTGCCAGCGGCTGAACAAAGATCTGCACAGTCTCTAGTATTTGTGGACCCCCTGTAAATGACCCCCCTCCTATGACCCACATTAGTTTCCACGGGGTTATTTGCGCATAGTAAAGTAGACGTTACACCTGTACAACATCTGGCTGACGTGTATAGTGTGTGTATAATGTTACATCAGCAAGTGTTTAAAAATTAATTTCCACAGCTACAGCCAATTTAAAATCACTACTTAGCCTAACAGGCACATGTCCCCCTGCCTTCAGGACCTGCTTGCTGTGAGGTGATGGTGCTAACAATTGCACCACCGTGCAGACACCCTAATTTGGACAAAAGTATACAACAGACTGAAATATATACATACACCCCCATGAATATTTGTTTAATTGCACCTTACCAACTGACTACCTCTTCTGTAATCATTGATTTATGAGGGCTCAAAAGTGATGGAGAAAATGCACATACCCCTGCCCCATGTGCTTCGATGGCCAGTAAATATCTGAGAATAATTAATGTACAAAAAAAATCAACTGGTTCACAGTGGGAGGCACTCACTGATTTGACTTTATTATTTGACAAATTTGTATCAGCTTTCCATTAGTTACCACAGACAAAGATTTTGTTTTAGATGAATTTGTGAAATATTAGTGGACTGTGTTTAAGTTTGCATTTAGCATATTATGACACGGTACCTGACAGGAGCCTGAGGTGCAGGTTTGCAGTCAATCTGAGGTTTTTCTGTAAAACACAAAACATGACCAACGTGCTGTGAGACTCGCACAGAAACACTTCGTGCATTTTTCATTCGTGCATTCAAAGACAACAGCCCAGTGCTAATAAAAAAGATTAAAAGTTGGAGATTTTAACAGAATTTATGATTTTGGCTTCTAACGATAGTGGAATAGAGAAAAATTAGTTTAAAATGTCACTTCACTCTCGAAATTTCAGACCAAATTCACCAAGTTGAAGTTCCATAAATGCAAAACTAAACATTTTCCACAGTGACCAAAATAATTGTGGTTGTGATTTTTATTGTAATATAGCAGTTTTAATGAAACTGTTTCTCTGTTTGCTGTTTCTTTGCAGTTGTTGAAGGTTTGGCTCTGCTTGATTTGGGAGTTTCACCATATTCTGGAGATGTTTTCCACGAGGTGAATCTCTCTCTCACACAAACACCTTTTACAAAGTCTGAGTGAACACTGAATGTATATTTGTACACTAACCTGAAAATATGAAGGAGATGGTCTGGAAAACAAAGATGAAACATTCTAGATTCTCCTTATTTCTTGGTGAAGCATCACAGTGGAGGGGATTAGAGACACAGGCAACATTTCTAGAAACTTCTTTCTACAAAAGGTCAGATTTCCACTGAAGCAGCATTCAGATAACACCCAGGTGGAAACTTTGCTTGCTAAGCAGCTGTGTAATAGCAAGAACTTCATCATCAGAACAAAGTGAGAGTGTCAGAGTCAGATCTTCTGAGTGAGGAGGGGCCTCCTCACAGTCAGGCCATGGCTGGACCAAAGGTTTCTAAGAGATTAAATAGATACTCTAAAACATCCAGAGCAGGGTAGGGTGAGCACATCAAACTTTGTTCACAGATAATCAACAAACACAAAATGTATTATATCAAGATCACAAGAATCAATCAGCTGCCTGTTTGTAGACTCAAAGGATGAGTAGCATCTGTAAACCACCTCTCGAATGTCACATTCACACCAACAAAGTGCTGGTGCTCACTCTGAAACCAGTTCCATGCATTTCCAGGTGCCGTGTTGGTGGAAAACGGACAATAAATGTCTTATTTAATTATATAGACGTGCTGGGATGTTTCATTTGTTCCTGGTTCTTGATTTTTCCATGACATGCTTGCACCTCATAGGTGGTGTATTTCTACAACTGAGATCTGAGTCAGCAGAAAATTATTTAATGTGTCTGAAATCCACAAATGAGGCATGTTGATGTTTAGATGTTCATGTTGAATTCTCCTTCTGCTCTGATCCTTTCAGACTCCTCTCATCATCTACATGTTTCACTTTTTGGTGGACTACGCAGAGATCACATTTATGGTGAGTCTGAATACAAAACATCATTTTGAAGCATTTTTTTCTTTGGGGGCAGTCTCATTACTGGAGAGGGACGGCTGAGGTGGAGCGGACTTGTGCAGAGGATGGATAGGGAATATGGGTCTTGGCCAAGAGCTGCCAGGTGGGAGGAAAAGAGGAAGGCCACAGAGAAGATTCATAGATGTAGTGAAGGAGGATGTTAGTGATCGGGTGACATGGAGGCAGATGATTGTGACAACCCCTAAAGAAGAAGGAGATTAAACTCTGAAGTGTGATCAAATTGATTGTAAAGCCACACACAAACCTCAAACCTTTTTGAGGCTGATGTTGATGAGAGCTGGTTCTCTGAGCACAACCCAGAACCTGAACGGCAGGTTTCAGTGTCAATCCACAGTTTTAAAGTCCAAAGGCATCAGCAGAGACACCAGGAGCGTGCTCGATGTTCGATGCCCACAGCATTATACATGAATTCATAAACCAGGATTCATCGTTAATGCAAAGGTTTAATGTGATTCCCAGTAACATCTGAGAGACCAGATTCAGCCCTGAAGTAGAGTGTCTCCACTCTCACCAAGAAAACAAGAGCTTCATGGCCACACTAATACGATCTTCACTTATCATGAGCCGTGTTCACCACATTAACCTCCTCGCTACTTTCCATAAAATAGAGATTTTGGGGTGGAGGGCACAGTGGAGGACACCCAGCTCTTATCACAGAGGACCAGGCACAAGGGTCAGAACAGATTTCCCTCAGAGCTTCTTGAAAATAGCAGACATCAGAGTGAGATGACCTTGAAGTGGAAATGCAGCAAATGTTAAATCAGGCATACTTCATTTTACCGTTTCTGTCTCCTCAGCTGGCCGACGTGATCACCGCTGTGGCTCTTTACATGGCAGTGAAGGAGTACAACAAACAAGTGGTGAGAACACATCAAAATACACAGTTTAAATACTTATGTGTAGAGAAGTAGGGTTGGCCTAAACTCCCAAACCCCGTCTCTAATAATGAACAGGAGTAACTTCAGCTGACGTATTCTGTGTGAGACCTTTGTGTTTGGGGCTTTGTGTGTCTGCATCTGTTTCTTTTTCATATATTTGTCTTTGATGCCGTTTCAGTTCAGAAAGCAGAAGTTTGCTTTGGAGGCCGACCGATACCCCATGGACTCTCTGGAGCTCATCAGAAGCCCCAAAGAAATGTACTACGTCCCTCTGAAAGTAGCCATGTTGTAAGTACCGTCACTCATACGGCACACAAGTCGCACCAAATAGAAATTCTGTCCTGCCAGATTCAGCTTCTTAAATTTCATCTTCTTACCCAGAATAACAAAGGTGTCACCACTCGGGCTCTTCCAGCTGCGAAGTTTATTATTTATTCTTGAGGCGACTGTTGTTGTGATTCGATGCTGTATAAATAAAACTGAATTGAATTCGGGGTCTAAAATGAATTCATATAATCTTGCTCAATTACAGTGAACACCATCACTCACCCACAAAACACTAAAATTCAGTCTCCACAAAAATGTGCAAACGATCCCGGATGAGCCCCCACTTATGTCCCAACTCAAAAGCCAAAACATAAATAAGGAGACGAACACCAGAATGTCAGTGAGAAAGAGGTTTATCTTGGCTAAAGTGGCTGCTACCACCCAGGCAAAGACTAGTGAGCCTCCCTAAAAGCCTGCTGCAGGTATGCTTTCATCCACACCGGACTAAGTGTGGTCAATTAGCACCAGCTGAACTTACTGAGGAGATTAGGGGCCGCAGAGGACGTAACAATGACTAGATTATAAAATAATGATCATTTCCAGTTGATAAGAATCACGTTTTAGCCTCTCAAGTTGTGAATGTTGTAAATAGCTGTGAGGAAAAGCTTCATCCAGACGATTGATAAAATTTCAGTATCACCTTGTGGAGGAGAACGCTTCACCTTCTTCGCTCTGAGGTTAAATTTGAGAAAATCCAGGGAAAACGGACAACGCACTGTATCTCCTGAAAATTCTCCTGTTTGTTTTCAGTTTGTTTACTTATTTAGTTACTAATAATTGTTCGTTGCTTCTTTTCGCAGTTACCTGCTGAACCCGTTCACCATCTTATCCTGTGTCGCCAAGTCGACCTGTGGCCTGAACAACGCCGTGCTCGCCCTCTTCTTCCTCTCCACAATAAAAGGTACACTTCAGATCTTTGTCTCGTGTTTGTGTCCGAGCAGGAAGTGACTGTTTCCTGCTGATCCCATTCGTTGGCTCTGCTGAAGCTTTTTTTTTAAATTACATCAGAGGAACGTGAATCACTTTGCTTTTATTTAAATGTCGTTTTTTAGAAGTTTGCTGTGGTTTTATCAGGTTCTAAAAAATTTGCCTTCTCTTTGTTTTTTCAGGAAATGTCTTACTGAGTGCCATATTCCTCTGCTTGGCCACTTATCAGTCCATCTATCCCATCACCTTGTGCGCTCCTGCCATGCTGTATTTTATGCAGGTTTGTCATCTATGAATGGAAGCAGATATTTCATTGTTTTAAATGTTTTATTTTCTCTCTGCTCTCACTTTTCTTTTGTCTTTTCCTTTGCTTGTTTGTTTCCGTTCCTTCGAGCATCATTGCTGGGATTTATCCACCTCCCTGTCTCTGCTCTTCCAGCGTCAGTACATCCCAGTGAATTTCCGTCGGGTCAGCTTCTGGTGGTTCATCGTGCAGTATCTCTTCATGTACCTCGGCAGCTTGTTTGTCCTCATCTGTCTTTCCTTTTTCCTGCTCGGCTCCTGGGACTACCTGCCCTCCGTCTACGGCTTCATGTGAGTAAAGAAAAGAAACGGCGGGGCTGAGGAGCTTTGTCTTCATGTAGTTTCTCTCAGGCACGCGTTCCTGAGTTTGTGGCAAAAGTGCTGAAGACAAGAAAGCTAAAAATGAGTCAATTTGGCCTCACTCAGGATTATTCATGTCTCAGACAGCCAGTCGTAGACTGTGCTAAAATCCAAACCTCACCAGCTCTTAAAGCCATCTGAGAGTCGACAAAATCCAAGCTGCTCCTCAAAGTCGAGCACCTTGACCTAAAGCAGCAGTAAGAACCACCCAAGAGAGCAGGAGAGGAGCTGGAAGCCATCAATTGGCATAAAATAAAAGCACCGATGTCTCTGTTGTGTTGAAGTAAATTCTCATGTGAGGTTTTAAGATTTGATCAGTTCATTGGTTTGTTGATTTGAGGATTTCTGGCTTTTGTCAGAAAAAATTTAGATGAATGAGGTTATTATCTTCTCCACAGTAAATTAGAAATGGCAACCGTGGAAAACCCCAGATATACTCTAGAGCAGCCATGCAGAAACACAAGAGTGCCGCGGCCCACTTACAAACGCCCACAGAGCTCATCTTAAATCTTCACTCTAAACAAATTGTTAGAGAAAGTCATGTTTACGTAAAGATTTTCTCCAAAAACATAAAGCACACAGGCTGTTGGCTTTAAATTGTTAATGCTACACAGTCATGTGCAAAGTGTTAAGGACGGTGTGTGACCCACCTGTCACACACTTCAGCAGTACATTTAGGTCAGAGTAACGAGTAATATCACAAACTAACCACTTGATTCACCTTTTATATAAATATATTTTTATAAATATGTAGATGACATGCATACTGTACATACAAACTGAATTTCTGTTACTGTGGTCCAGCTGCAGTACCTTAGCGGCCCACAAGGGGTACCCAGCCCACACTTTAGGAACCACTCCTCTAAAGTATATCTAGCCTAATTTACTAGATGAACCCTCTCCAGCTGCCTGGATAGACTGCAGGAGGCAGCACAGGATAATCACTGTTAGCAATGCGATGTAATGAACGTGCTTGCACATCAGCGTTGCATCAGACACACACCTCTGTCAGCACCTCTGAGCTGCCATGCATAAGAGAAAATATCTCATGGTGTTGCATCAGCAGGAGGAAGAAACTGTCCATATTTGCGCAAAACGTCCAACTTTTTTATTGCATAATTACTCCACCAGAGGGCGCTGTGAAGCTTATTTATTTTCACTGTTCAGTTCCAATGAGTGCGTGTCATGTTTGAAGACAGAATAAACTCTGTAAGTGTGTCTGCATCTCTAATGGGACTGTTTTCTCTCCCTCCAGCCTCTCGGTTCCTGACCTCACTCCGAACATCGGCCTCTTCTGGTATTTCTTTGCCGAGATGTTTGAACATTTCCGCCTCTTCTTCCTCTGCGTCTTCCAGATTAATGTTTTCTTCTACACCATCCCTCTGTCCATCAAACTAAAGTAAGTCCAGCACCTCATTCTCACGTTAAAGGTCCTTCCAAGTTGACACAGTTTTTTTTTTTCCTGTTTAATAACCTAAACCTGAGTAAAACCACAACATGATGTATTATGTGTGTTCGTGTGTGTGCTGCAGGGAGCATCCCGTCTTCCTGATCTTCATGCAGTTAGCTGTGATCTCCATCTTTAAGTCGTACCCCACTGTGGGAGACGTTGCACTCTACCTGGCCTTCCTTCCTGTCTGGAGTCACCTGCACAGATGTGAGTGGGGGGAAAAAACCTGACAACATTTCCACTCAGAGTCTGTGTTCTTACAGATCCTGGTTAAAGTATCATCACATAAAA
>NW_005187884.1:176459-189955 GCF_000239375.1 Pundamilia nyererei
TCCACCAGAGGGCGCTGTGAAGCTTATTTATTTTCACTGTTCAGTTCCAATGAGTGCGTGTCATGTTTGAAGACAGAATAAACTCTGTAAGTGTGTCTGCATCTCTAATGGGACTGTTTTCTCTCCCTCCAGCCTCTCGGTTCCTGACCTCACTCCGAACATCGGCCTCTTCTGGTATTTCTTTGCCGAGATGTTTGAACATTTCCGCCTCTTCTTCCTCTGCGTCTTCCAGATTAATGTTTTCTTCTACACCATCCCTCTGTCCATCAAACTAAAGTAAGTCCAGCACCTCATTCTCACGTTAAAGGTCCTTCCAAGTTGACACAGTTTTTTTTTTTCCTGTTTAATAACCTAAACCTGAGTAAAACCACAACATGATGTATCATGTGTGTTCGTGTGTGTGCTGCAGGGAGCATCCCGTCTTCCTGATCTTCATGCAGTTAGCTGTGATCTCCATCTTTAAGTCGTACCCCACTGTGGGAGACGTTGCACTCTACCTGGCCTTCCTTCCTGTCTGGAGTCACCTGCACAGATGTGAGTGGGGGGAAAAAACCTGACAACATTTCCACTCAGAGTCTGTGTTCTTACAGATCCTGGTTAAAGTATCATCACATAAAAAAATGTTTTGAATATTTACCTTAAATTTATGTTGTCTGCCGATCAGTGAGAGTAAAGAAACATAGAAACAAAGTCTCTGAAACACTGTAGATCTGAGCTGTGAATTTACTTACAGTGTTCAGTGTTAATTAGTGGCATCATAAAAATAAAATAATAATACAGGATGAAACTAAAAAGATCTTTAATACTGATTGGTCAGAGATTTTTCATCAGCTCCAAACTGTCCTCAAATGAAAGTCCTGATTTTTCTCTTGTAGCATCTTAAAGCTTCATTAATTCATGTTTTTGATTCATCAGTAATTATATGTCTTTGTTCCTGTTCAGTCCTGAGGAACATCTTCCTGGTGTCCTGTGTCTTGCTGGCCTGTTCGGCTCTGTTCCCGGTTCTCTGGCACCTCTGGATCTACGCCGGCAGCGCCAACTCCAACTTCTACTACGCCATAACTCTGCTCTTCAACGTGGCGCAGGTAGGATGGTGTGCATGGGAGCCAGGGGGGCAGAGTTAATGCTGTTTATTTATTTAGTTAGTTTTAAGGATAAATGCAATAACGCTGTTAAATGAAGTTTCATCCATTTTTAGATTTCGGCTTTTTTTTGTTTGTTTCAATATCACGTCTTCTTTCAAAGTGGCAGTAAAGGAAATCTTATTTACAAGAGGCAGTCTGTAAGAAGAATCCCCCCCGATAGTGCAGTCTCAGTGTCCTGATATAAATATATGTCCCCTTCAGATCCTGCTGGTGTCAGATTATTTCTACGCCTTCTTGAGGAGAGAGCACCACCTCACCAACGGGCTGTACCTGAAGAGGAAGGACGGCTCTGAGGCGACGCTGATTCTCAAATAAAACGCCCCCGTGTTTGCTCTGAAGGGAGGAATAAACTCATCTTCTTTTTATCCTCAGAGGGAACAAACAAAAACTGAAGGAGGGTAAAAGACTTTCAGACCTCCTGTGGTCCTCAAACAGATCAAAACGGCACACGCAGAACGTGCGCACGGTACAGCGTCACATGCAAACAATAGCACTGCAACATACAACATGACAGACGTGTGGGATGTCGACACGTGGCTTACTCTGAAGCCTCACCTCCACCTGTAACCTCCACCTGTAACCTCCACCTGTGGTTACTTCCTGTAAGCCACTCTGGGAAAGTTTATTTTTTGATGCTTTGTTGTTCTTGCAGCTCCAGGTTTTATTTTAAAGCACCAGCTGTCGTGCTGAAGGAAAAACCTCTTTTATTTGATCATTCTCGCCCACGTGCACGCGTTTGTGTTTTCCTAATTGCCTTTTTGTTAAAAGTGGCATCTGTCGTGGTCAGAGGAGAAAGAAAAAGCTGTTTTTAAGAGCTTAGAAACCTTTAATTTCTCACCAGTTTAACAGTGTTTGCCTTTTACAGTCTGCTCTTCAGTTCTCGTTTACCTAAAGTCATCTAAAGTAAAAACCAGTTCAACCTCATTGTGTTGCAGAACACTACCTGAGATTTTGATCAGAAACTGGAAAGTTTTTCTGGCGAGAAGCTGCGTTTGTCAAACATCAGATAATAACAACTACCGAGCAGGAAACGAAGACTGCAGTGAATGTGTTGACAACTGAGTCGCTCGAGTTTGGCATGTTTGGAGAGCAGAAACAGATAATCATCATTAAGCTTCGGTGGAGGGTTGGAGACTGGTCCCAGGAAGAACACACACAATAATGGATCCAAATATTTATGATGGTTTTGGTTGTAGATTTAAATATCACAGAGGAGTGGAGTCTGAAATGTAAAGGGCCCTTCTTCTTCTCCTCCTCCTTCTTCTTGTTGTTGTTTTGGACCAAGTTAAAGCTGCAGTGAGCTCGTGTTTTCCACTTTCATATTTAACCCCAAATAATTCACCAAATGAATCCCTGCTTTACTCGTATTTCTGCATGTCATCAAGGTTATTTACTTAGATCGAATTTGTAATTAACATTAAAAAATGAACTCTGATGTCTGTTTGGTGAATATTAAGGTACCAACAGGCAAAAAAGTGTCAAATGGTTAATTAGTTATATTTAAAAAGTAAATTAAAACCAGCTGTTTTGTTTCCCATCTTTATGTCCTTTATATTTACCATATTGACGTGTGAGTGGAATCAATCTGAACATCTTCGCAGATGAAAGGACGACTACATGCATGTTTATAAGACAGTGTCTCAAATCCGCTCTACACACTCGTTCTGTAACAGCATTTGTTACATACATACTATTAAAATCCCACAAAAACAGAATTACTATTTTATACTTACAGGAAATTATACAGCAAGTCAGATCCAATATATTTGTTTTGCAGCACATATCATAGAAGTGCCAACACCTGCAGTTCCTCTAATGTCCACTAGAGTCTGGCTGTAATGAGTCGGTCCCCATAGGCTCCCATGTTAAAATGTCCAGCTTTACAGCACAAATAAAAATGCTTACAGACAAGTGCATCCATGGTTTTGGCTAACTAGTTTCCTCCTTCATAAGGTGTTTGTATTTTTAATGACTCGTCTGTTTAATTTTTATTTGGCTTAAAGTTTTGATGCTGTTGCTGCTTTCACTCTCAGGCGGGTAGAGTTACAGGCGTCACCTCGGCTAACTGAGTCTGAACCGGACCTTTCAACTGTGTTTGTGCTGTTGGTGCCTTGTGGAGCAAGGAGCAAGTGTGCTTCAGCGTTGGTGAATGACATACTAATATCTGCCTGTACTAAGCACTAATTAGCAGGTACGAGTGTCTGAGAAACTGCACTCGGTTTATGAATGAAGTTGTTTTTTTTTGTTCAAAGGTTTTCGTCAAACTGCAGCCAGATTCAACCACAGCAACACTTTGAACACTGATTCAGTCACTTTGCTGGTGTGACTTCACTACAAACTCAGACTCAGCTCAGAAACCGTGTATGATGGAATTGGGACATGAAATCAAAGTTTTGTTTTCTGTTCATTGATGATTTCTCGTTGTAACATGAAATAATTTTGTCGGCACCTGTGAACAACCATGTTTGCTTTCAGTACATGTTGGGAAACATGCAGTTACATTAAAAATGAAAAACACATCCTGTGTTTGTGTCTGCAAACTGCACCCACTCACTGCCCAGTAACATGACAACAGTCTGTTTGTTTTGGGCAAATAGCAACTGTTTTAATGCCAATGATTCATTTTTGGTGTATTTATTTGCTGCACTGAAACATTTGCTCAGATTTTGTTTCGTGAAAAAGGAGCTCTGTGTTGTTTTGATACTGCGCGTATGTACGAGTTTGATTAAAGTTCAGGGTTTACAAGGGCCGACGTTACGTTTGATCCGTGATTGTCATAAATGTTGATTAATAAACTCCGGGTGCTGGTTTAGACTCGTCTATTCTATTTCTCCATGCTGGTGTTTTCACACTGATTTGGTGCCAGATTACTAAATTTGAAAAACAAAAGTCTGCACACGCAGGGGGCAGGTGGAGGCCCAAAACTCACGTTGGGCTAAAATAAATACTGACAGCTGATATTCAAAGTTCAGCCAATAAACCAGTTAAGGAATCTACAATGAAACTTTGGGTTTCCACAAAGCAGAGAGAACACTTCAGGTGACTCCAGTGTAAGTTTTACAATAATCTGTGGATTCTTGGTACCCAGCAGAAAGCTGCAGCCACTTTATCCGGGGCTTTCTAATCTTTTGGCTTCAGTTCAGAGTTCTGACCTCATGCGGCTCTAGAGATAAATGAGCAGGTGCTTGAGAAACACTTGGAACCTTGGAGAGCAGAGTCCTTAGATTTGATTTAGGATTAGTTAGGATCTTTCTGATAGAAATCAAAAATCCCACAGAAAAACATCCACACCACATGATTGTGCAGCCGTGTCTGACTGTAGCTATGTTACGAAAGAGATTATCTTTGGTGTGTGAACTGTGGTTCAGTCATGTTTTTCCTTCTTATAAGCTTTGGTCTAACCTTTTGACTCATGCATATTTTTTTCATCCCAGTGACCATTGAAATTATAGTTGGGGACGTATTCATTTAGATATGAAGACAGGAGTTCCAAAATAACTGAGTGGTGAGATCTTGTTTCTCAGTGAAAGCTATTAGACCAAGTGGACTTCAGATATATCCTAAGGAGCATAGATATTTTTATCACCCCAAAAACTTACCTTTGCATTGCTATTGTGGTCTACTTATGAAAATTAATGAAAAATAATTAATAATACCAGGGCCTCGGAAAAAAAAAGAGGCAGGCAACTGGGGATGCTGAAGATCTGAAAGAGGAAGAGCGTTTTTCCCAGGTGGACCAAAGAGTGGAGAGAATAAAGCAAACACAAAGGGAAATGTAACATCATCTTATATCTGAGTTGGGATTGTGGAGGGGCAGGAACCATCACTGCTGATATAAACACACAGTCTCACATCCACACCTACATCCTGTTTAGAATCACCAGTTAAACCACGAAGAACATCAGTGAGGAGGAGAGAGCCGGAGTACTCAGGAGGAAACCTGACATATAGCAGTGCAAACAAATAATTAGCTCACTGTTTGTGCATGCTCTCTTTCAATATACCTGCCTATATCAGAAATGTTGATCAGTTTGAAACAAAGGCTGGCTCTGTAGCAATCGTCAGATGCAGATAACCCAGTAATGTGGGGAATGCTCTGCATGAGACAAACAACCTTGTGAAATGTATTTTCCTCGTTCTTTGACCATATAGGCATCAGATAACATGCCTCATAAGTCAAAGTTGGACTTGACTTCTGTTCAGTTTGCTTAGGACGAGTAACCGGAGGAGACGTGAGTTTTCCAACTATAGCAGAAAGATCACCGGGGACACTGGAGTGCTGCTAAACCTGCTGCTAGTTCATTGCCATGGAAGCGAATTTAAAAAAAACCCCAAATGTGAAGCGCACTATTTCTTTTTTACAGCCATCTGCGGGTTTGCTTCGATTCCAGGGCAAACTGGCTGCACAATCTGAGTCTGAAAAGGAACTCACCTGTTCGATCTGCCATGAAATCTTCAGAGATCCGGTCATCCTCTCATGCAGCCACAGCTTCTGCAAAGAATGTCTGCAGTTGTGGTGGAAGGAGAAGGACACCCAAACCTGCCCACTCTGCATGAAGATACCCTCATCAACTGACCCACCTGTTAGTTTAGTGCTAAGGAACCTGTGTAAGACTGCTGTAGAGGAGAGAGCTGAGAGAGCAGGGACACCACTAGCAGCATCTGAAGCTCTCTGCAATCTGCACGCTGAGAAACTCAAACTCTTCTGTTTGGACCACGAGGAGCCCGTGTGTCTCGTATGTCGAGACTCAAAAGCACACAACAACCACAGATTCAGACCCATCGAAGAAGCTGCACAGGATCAAAGAGTGAAGCTCCAGATGTTTCTCAAGTGTTTACAAGATAAACTGAAGCTCTTTGAATACGTGAAAGCAAACAGTGACCTCACTGTAGAACACAACGTAGTGCAGACTCGGTACATAGAGAGCCAGATTAGGGAGCAGTTTAAGAAGCTTCATCACTTTCTGTTTGAGGAGGAAGAGGCAAGGATCACCGCTCTGAAGACAGAAGAGCAGCAGAAGAGTCGGATGATGCAGGAGAAGATTGAGGCTCTGACCAAAAAGATAGCAGCTCTTTCTGAAACCATCAGTGCCACACAGGAGGAACTGAGAGCTGATGACTCTTTGTTTCTCTATAACTACAAGGCTGCAGCAGAAAGAGTCCAGCAGCGCCCCCTGCTGGAGGATCCTGAGGTGGTCTCTGGAGCTCTGATGGATGTGGCCAAACACCTGGGCAACCTGGCCTACAACATCTGGAACAAAATGAAGGAGACAGTTTCCTACACTCCTGTGATTCTGAATCCAAACACCGCTGAAGGACACCTCATCATCTCTTCAGATCTTACTAGTGTGAGACAAGGAAACAAACAGAAGCTTCCTGAAAACCCAGAAAGGTTTGACAGCTATTCAATCATCATGGGCTCTGAGGGCTACGACTCGGGGAGTCACAGCTGGGACGTTGAGGTTAGAAATGATGGAGTCTGGTGTCTCGGTGTGCTACAGGAGTCAATTAAGAGAAAGGGACAATTAAAGACTGGATTCTGGGAATTAAGTCGCCACGATGGGAAATACACAGCAGTTGCTCCACCACTTTCACGCAAAGTCCTCGCAGTGAAGACGCTCCAGAGGATCAGAGTTCGCCTGCACTGCGACAAAGGGAAGCTCTCATTCTTTGATATTGATACCAACACACTCATACACACCTTCAAACTCACTATCACTGAGAAGTTGTTTCCTTACATTGAGACCAAGACTCTTCCGCTGACCATACTACCATCTGCCATCTGTGTAACACTGGAAGAGCAGCCACGTTTAAAGGGATGTAAAGAGTATATGGTCCATATCCAATGTAGTTAAGCATGTTTAGATGCTGGTCGAAGAAGTCTGCTTAGAAATAATCATAGACTTGTAATCAAACATTTCTATCATATGAAAGAAATGTGGGTGTCAGTATCAGAATCACGTCCACAGATAGCCAGTAACAGGTGTGCCCAACAAGGAAATGCATGGCATTGGTGATGGATACTCCCATGTACCCATCACCATCAGATACTGTACGAACAATGACAGGAACAATGGTGGAATATAACTTATCTGCATACTTCAGAATTAATAGTAAAGCACAGAAATATTTCTTTTATGCAACTTTGTTACTTCACTCTACTTGTAGATGGAAATATATATATTCCATTTATTTTTAGCTTTATTATGCTAGAAATTTTAAATTGCAAAGGCATAATAAATATTATGCTATATTCCAATACCCTGCAGTATATTAATAATAAAAATAATATCTAGCTGCAACATTAAAGTGAATAAGTGACATTAAAATCTTTATGGCATTTTTTTTACATGGTTTCCAGTGTTTGTGTGTAAAAGTTTAGCTATGAACAGAACGCCACCACTGAGACTCCTGCTGTGATTAACGTGTCCTGGTCTGTGTTCCTGTTCAGGGTCGTTGTTAAAATGTTGCACTACCAGTATACTCATATTTCAGTATCTTTACACAAAAATATAAATATGTTCTGACCAAATACTATTAAATTTTTAAAAAGCAGTTCTTTCACCTTGGTCTAAAATATTATGTTGTTAAATGCTACTTTTTTAAAACTTAAAGTTTAAGCCAAAATCACTGGAACAGTGTCTGGTTTAAATGCAAAACTCACAGTTTTATGTCATTTAACTTCATGTCAGTCACGATGGATCAGTCTCTGAGCTTTGCTGACTGTGACCAGGCCGGCACGCTGATTCATAAAAGAGTTTTCTCCTGCTGAATTTGTTGTAAAACTGTTAAATCTTCTTTATATTCATTTTTGTTCACTTAAGTGTCAAATGTGACACCAAAATTATATAGCAAAGGGGAAAAACAAGTTTTTTGTGGTTTTATCAAATTGCTAAGTATTTAAATACATTTGTGGTTCCAATATTTTAATATTTCATGTTTGAAAACAACAAACAAACAAAAAACACATTCACATTTTGCCTCCAACAGTCCTTTAATTTATTTGAATATGATAAATTATCTCAGTATTTTGCAAGTTTAAGTAATTAAATCTATGAAAGTGAATGTTTCTGGGCTTCCCTGGTTAGTTACTTTTATTTTTTTGTATGTTTCCTGTTTTAGTTTGACAGTGCATCGCCTTGTCTTGTTACTTAGATTGTGTTCACCTGTCTCTCCTTCCCCACCTGTTGCTTGCTTTATTTTTGTATTAAGTTTGTAAGTTTAATAAAACTGCTTTTAGTTTACCCCTCATGTTTTTGAGTCCTCAGTTTGGGTCCTGCCTACTACATAGCTTGACGTGACATACGTGGCAATCTGAGCTAAAACATCTGGAACAACATGAAGGAGTTGGCTCCTGCACTCCTGTGATTCTTCATCCAAACTCTATTCATCTACACCTGAAGATCAAAACACGCGATCATCAAAGAACTGTTTTCATGTATTTGCACAAAGAAAGAACCACAGATGATATTACCAGTGACTGTGAGAGTGGAACAGCATGTGGACCCTGTATCCACATGTTCTCCTGTTGTTTTGGTCCGTACCTGAGTGTGATTGCTGTGTTCACACTGCACAGACAAACCACACCAAGGGGGAAAACAAATCAGAGTTCAATTTAAACCAACTAAACACTGCAGGTGTGAAAACACCCTTAACCCTTTACTGCATGAATTATGACAACCTCAGGCAGGAATGTTTTTCTTAAGTATTTTTATTCATCTTTAGGCAAGAAAAAAATTTGTGAACTTCATTTTTTAAAAATGTACTTTTCAAAGAGTCTTTTGAAAAGTACATGTTTGCCACCCACTGGTGGCAGGGCATGGTGTGACACATCAGTGTCCAATGTAGTGGTTTATGTGCAACTATACCATCAACACTGACACAAATACAAGAAAACAGCCTTTGAATAGCTGTGACTGACCACTCTGCATGAAAGGGTTAATCCAGAGTCAGCACATTATCAGACTGCACAGATGTAATAAATATGGGAATTAAAGGAAAGAACATTTTTAACTTGCAATTAGAAAATTCAATTAGAAATTGGCTGTGTTCAGACTGACAGATGATTCATAAAGAAGTTTGTCCAGCTCAATTCTACATATGACATTTAAAAGGGGACACAGAAGTGTTTTTTTGTAATACTAGTGGGTTCAAGTAATTTAATATTTAAAATCTGGAGAACCTCATTCACAAATTACCTCCATAACATTAAATTTATTTAAACTGCAATTAATTTGTTTTTATTTTTATCCCTAAAGTTAAAAAAAAGCTGTAAAAATATATTAGGTTTTGAGCTTAATTATTTTATCTACTTTTGCTATTAGATTTTTCATAATCTTCACAGATCACTATTGTTCCATTCACTTGGTAATATTTTTGACTGAAGTAGGTGGTTCTCTGGTGCTCAGCTGTTCAGTTATGTGTAGAAGAAGAGTCCACTGATGTTTCAAACACCCTTCTTTGTGTGAGTGTGTTGTTTCTAATCAAGATTTTGTTGAACCAGCTCACACAAAGAAAACGTGTTTATCTTAAACCTGATTCACAGTACACCTCTATGAGTACACTTTCTGCTAGATTGTCATCATCTAAATCCTCTGAAGCCACATCAGTGTTCACTTTCTTGCCTTTATATAGAGTGTGCTTTGATGTTGTGGGGAGAGCTGGGAGTCTGTCAAAGGAAGTGATTATTGGACTGCACTTCTGAGTCATTATTACTCAACTTTCACCCATAAGTAACCACAGGCATCACATTGGTTAGATTTTGGCAAAAAAAAAATAACCTCCCTTACATGGGAGTTTCCTCACAGGCTGTTAGAGGCAACAACAGAATCAGGGAAGCTCTCTTTTTATATGATATGTTAGAATCTGTAGTAAAATCCTTAATAACACATGAAAATGGGTCTTTTTAATCACAATGTTATTCAGAATGAATTGCTGAAGTGGAACATCTTTGAATGGCAGAAATGTACACATATAGGGAAATGTTACTTGCTATTTGTCTTCCTCTTTCGATGTGGACATAAATCACATGACAGCTTCATTTTGTCACCAATGCGTTAAAACTGACCATCAGCAGCAGACACAACCAGAGGAATTACAGCTGCTGGGGGAAGAAAGCCGGGAACACTGAAACGGAGGAAGGCTGGGGTACATCTGAACCTGCTGCTCAGGAAGTAAGTTTCAGGAAGGTTCCTCATTATACAATGCAAATCTAAACACTCTGAATAGATCGCTGTCACTGTAGTTCTAAATATTTAACTTTTACCTTTGATTAAAAAAAGAAATTACTTGACTTGAACTTTTTTGCAGATTTGTGTGCTGCAGTTAAAAGTTTTATGTTTTCATTAAATAAATATTTCTCTTTTGTGCATCTACTTTAATGTTCTCTTGTTCATTAATAGTGTAGCAACCAAAAGTAATGTGTTAAGGAAATTCTGAGCTTGCAGTTGCAATTCATGGACACTGAGTGAAATGGTCTACAGTACTGTCTCTTTACTCAGTACCATCCTGTGTCTGGTGTGCTTAGGTTAACTATGAAGCAAGATTAATGGGTTAGCCGGCTCTACTGAGCCAGAGATTTTAGTGTTGATGGCTGTTCTCGATTTATAAATAAATAATAAATAAATAAAATTTTATTTATACAGCACCTTTCAGAATCACAAAGTGCTGCACATAAGATAACAAATAATAAAAAGGTAAAACAGACAATTTAACCAAAAACAGTTTTAAAAAGGTGAGTTTTGAGTTGTTTTTTTAAAAACAACTACCGAGTCCACAGTTCTTAATGTATGAGGGAGAAAGTTCGAGGGCCAAAGGTGGCAAAAGCTCTGTCACCCTTAGTTCTCATATTAGTCTGTTTTATAGCAAGTAAGCCCTGATCAGATGACCTCAGGGACCTGCTAGGGACATCGGGCTGTAGCAGATCGTAGCTGTAGGGCGGCGCCAGTCCATGCAAGGCTCTAAATGTCAAGACCAGCATCTTAAAATGGACTCTAAATTCAACAGGAAGCCAGTGTAGCTGAAATAGCAATGGTGTCACATGTGAGTACTTGGAGGATTTTGTCAACAGCCTATAGCTGCAGCGTTTTGCACAACCTGCAGACGATCCAGAGAACCTTTGCTTAGACAAACAAAGAGTTACAATAGTCCAAGCATGAGGAAATAAATGCATGTATAGCTATCTCTAGTTCAGGGCGAGATAAAATAGGGCTTAACTTAGCCACATTTCTTAAATGATAAAAACAAGACTTTTCACATGCCCATCCAATGTGAGAGTCGAGTCAAAAGTGAAACTTAAATTCCTGATAGAGGATTTAACAAACACTGAAAGAGGATAAAATGTATTAGATTTGCCTGGTTAGATCACCAAAATGGTTTAAAATTGTTGGGAAGTAGCACATCTTCACTGATTCCAGTATGCTGTGTGATAAAGAGTCTCTGCTGAAGGAATATGACATTTTTAAGCAGGACCTTACTAACATCAGTAAATTAAGCCAGCTATAAATTTGAGGCAGATCTAATTGTGCGTTGCATTGAATACATCATCTGGATGGGAGCATTTGTTCGATATGCCTTTCTGCAGATGGGGCCTTTCCAGATTTGCAAGTCCATAGGCACTAATGCACCCCCATAGATTTCAGAAAGCATTGATTACAAGCTGGATGGTCTCTCTCCTTGTCAGTCCAGAAGATGCAGTGCTTTTCTGAATCATAATCAGTTATGGCTGCTTTGACTGAACTTTAACTTGCGTTTGCAGATGGCACAGCAAACTGTGCTCGCAGACAATGATTTCTGGGAGTGTTCCTGAGTCCATGCAGTGATCTCCACGACACAATCGTTCCTGTTTTTAATGCAATGCTGCCTGAGGGCAGGAGATTTTTTAAGTCCTGCCAACTTTTGGGATTCACATTTAAACCGAGTTCTCTTTTCTTTCTTCTTTTTTTGTAGGCAAAATGACTGAAAACGATCTCTCCTGTCCTATCTGCTACGACATCTATAGAGACCCTGTCGTCCTCTCATGCAGCCACAGCTTTTGTAAAGACTGTCTGCAGCTGTGGTGGAGAGAGATAAAAATAAAATCCTGCCCAATATGCAAGACGATTCCTTTACTGAACGAGCCGCCCTGTAACTTGGTGTTAAAGAACCTCTGTGAGGCCTTCTTAATGAAGAGAGTTCAAAAACCTTCACAGTCGGAGTCTCTCTGCAGTCTGCACTCTGAGAAACTCAAACTCTTCTGCCTGCACGATCAACAGCCAGCATGTCTCATCTGTCGAGATTCAAAAGTGCACAACCGTCACGGATTCAGACCCATTGATGAAGCAGCACAGGATTACAGGAAGGAGCTCCAGGAATTATTGAAGCCCTTACAGAAGAAACTGGAACTATTTGAACAGGTTAAAGAAAATTACAGTCAGACAGCACTCCAAAGTAAGATCCAGGCTTTTTACACTGAATGGCAGATTAAAAAGCAGTTTAAGAAACTTCACACGTTTCTAAAAAAGGAAGAGGAGGCCAGGCTGGCTGCTCTGCGGGCCGAGAAGAAGCAGAAATGCAAGATAATAAAGGAAAAGATTGGGGCCCTGAGCAGAGAGATAGAAACTCTTTCAGAAACAATCAGAGCCACAGAGGAGGAACTGAGAGCTGAAGATGTCTCATTTCTGCACAACTACAATGCTGCACTGAAAAGAATCCAGCAGCGCCCCATGCTGGAGGATCCACAGCTGGTCTCTGGAGCTCTGATAGATGTGGCCAAACACCTGGGCAACCTGACCTACAACATCTGGAACAGAATGGGGGAGATGGTCTCCTACACTCCGGTGATTCTGGATCCAAACTCAGCTCATCCACAGCTCATCCTGTCTGAAGATCTGACCAGTGTGAGTGTGGGACTGAGAAAGCAGCTTCCTGACAACCCAGAGAGGATAGAAAACTATTTTGTCATCCTGGGCTCTGAGGGCTTCGACTCGGGGATTAACAGCTGGGATGTTGAGGTTAGAAATGATGGAGTCTGGTGTCTCGGTGTACTAAAGGAGTCTGTTCAAAGAAAGGGACATATACACACTGGATACTGGGAACTCTGTCACCAGGATGGAAAATACACAGCATCCGCTCCACCGCTTCCAGATAAAGTTCTCTCAGTGAAGACGCTCCAAAGACTCCGAGTTCAGCTGGACTGGGACAGGAGGAAGCTCTCGTTTTTTGATCTGGACACCAACTCACACATACACACCTTCAAACACACTTTCACTGAGAAGCTTTTTCCATACATTGGCACCAAGACTCTGCCGGTGAAAATATTACCAGTGATGGTCAGTGTAGAAAAACACAGGGTTCCATTATCAGTGAAGTTTT
>NW_005187884.1:190736-192358 GCF_000239375.1 Pundamilia nyererei
ATTGATCCCTTTATTGTTCACTTTAGGCTCATAAAACTACAATAAACTGTAAAACTTACCAAATATGCATCTGCACAGCGCTGTCTCTTTAAATGCCCTTTTTTGCTCTCTCTGGTCCTTGGATTTTTTTCCCTGCCGAGTTGAGTACCGAGGCCAGGTCGTTTGGCGGTGCGGCGGACCCTCCAATCAGGGCAAAGCGTCTCACCTATAGACACATTTTAAGAGATGGAATTGTCTCATGTCTTAAATGTGTACGCAAGTGCTTGTGTGTTTAATCAACAGGCCGTTTTATGTATTTTAATCACATCTGACAGCTATTACACTACAATAGTTACAAAGTGAACATAACCTTTATATACTTACCATTGCCTTATTTGCCTCTTGTGATTGAAGAGCTGCCTCTGCATTGTTTAGCTCCTCCATGTTGTGCAAGGGCAAATCCAGAGGCAGTACCCCAGCATCTACCGATTCATTGCAGCAGGGGTGGCGCTTGGCTCTGACCTCCTCACGGAGTTCGTTAACTGCTCTGGTCAGGTCTGACAGCATTGTTAACATCTTTTGTGAGGTCACATCTGTTTCAAAGAACAATTCCAGAAAGATTAATGGTTTAAGCAGTGAGAGGAGAAAAACTAATAAGTGATGGTGTAACATTCTGCATTCAAGTATAAGTTGTGGTAACTGCTAAAAGTGTTTACTAGTTTTTTCCTGTCACATATATTTGATATTTGTATATGTAGCTTGCCATCACCAGTGTGTGAATGTGTGTGTGAATGGGTGGATGACTGAATGTGTAAAGTGCTTTGGGGTCCTTAGAGACTAGTAAGTGCTCTACAAATACAGGCCATTTACCATTTATACCATGTAAACTGTGAAATTCCAAGATTTTCAAACTTGCCTTGTAATAGTGGCCTCACAGAGTCTCTGGAATCTACAGAAAAAATAAATCACAAAAAGATGACATGCAGGAGTATAAACTGGTGTTCTGAAGATAAGAGCACAATGACATTGTGATGCAGCTTTAAAACTATTTTAAAAGCATACCCTTTATAGGGAAGACATCGACATCAGACTCTGCAGGCTGGGGAGATCGCAAAGCTGTGTTGGCGAAAGGTGCCGCAAGCTGGGCGGGGCATTATGATGGTTGCTATCAGTGGGCTGGGGGGCAGACTGCGGAGTGGTGAGGGCTGTTTAGAAATTTATTTAAGAATGCAGACAACTTTTCAAATTTTCACTCGAGGCACCTGGGGAAACCGTTTTTTGTAGGCTGCTCATCCTCTGAGTCAGTATATGTGTACAGGGGATTTGGTCTGAAGAAAAGAAGTTAAAAATGGTCATAAGTAATTGTAAATGTGCTTTTGGCATATTTTTTCCTAAAGTTACAGTTTGATTTCTAACAACACACACAGGAAACAGAGACGTGCAAGAAGGTACAGTATAGAGATTGCCAGACCACGTGACTTTCGTGCATTGCATGCCGGGAACTCGTGGCAAAACAATCCAAGTACCTGCATCAAATGCAAGCATTTGATGCACTGCAAAACGTTCATTCTCCGGTTCCAAAACCTTCTTGCTTTTTCTTTGCCCCCCAAAAAGTTATGTACAAAACGAAGGAGAACAATGCC
>NW_005187884.1:193404-194357 GCF_000239375.1 Pundamilia nyererei
CAGTAAAGGCCTGGCAGAGCATTAGAAAGGAGGAAACCAAGCATCTGGTGATTTCCATGAATTCAAGACTGGGGCTCCCGGAAGACTGTGGAATTAGGAAGGGCAGGTTTTCGAACAAGAGCGACAGGATTAACCCGTCCTGTGTGCCAGAGAGGACTCGGATCTACTATGACAACTGTAACTTGCCATTGTTCAGTACAGAGGCTAGGTTGATTGAAAATAACATTAAGTTATTTGAACTCCTCGTAGATGTCACATACATACTTAAAAGTACGACTGCTGAGCCAGACAGAACTGCTCTCAAGTGTTGCAATAAAACTGGCACCAAACAAAAAAAAAAGAAAGAAAGAAAACTTCAGGCTGCCATTGCAGTGAAGGCATGGCAGCCTGAACCAAGTAACGAAGCGGACGTTTTATTTTCAGGTATTTAATTTGTTCAATTACTTTTGAGCCCCTGAAATAAAGGGATTGTGTTAAAAATGCTTCAGTTCCTCACATTTTATGCAATATTTTGTTCAACCCACTGAATTAAAGCTGGAACCTGAACTTTAACTGCATCTGACTTGTTTAATTTAAAATTCATTGTGATAATGTACAGAAACAAAATTAGAAAAAAGTTCCCTGTCCAAATATGAATGGACCTAACTGTATGCTTGAATGATTCATAGGTGGTCTACAGTTACGTATATCAACAAGCAAAACAAAGCATCTTTTCTTTTACAAAAATCTCCTTTTATTGGATTTTCTCAAACCTGAACACAGAATGGCAGGAGGCTGCTTTTTCTATTCTTTTACGATGCAAAAACATGTTGCTGCTGCAGTAACCACTAATCTGTCTCCTTTTCTCTTCAACTTACAGAGTTACTTAAGCACATTGACCTTTTTATGTTGGTCCTTGTTTTTGGTGTTTCTTTTTTAAAAACACAACTGTTAGGCCCTATTTATGCTGTAGT
>NW_005187884.1:194781-196691 GCF_000239375.1 Pundamilia nyererei
GTGTCAAATTACATTCACTGTGACACTTTCAGTTTCTGGACTATGTGTTTAGATTCTTTGTTAGAAAAGAGAGGACGTTCAACGACAGAAGGATACGGTGAACACTGAAATACAGGGAATATCAGGATACTGACACTTCAACAGGATGCTGCTGATTCAATGTTACAAACAGAAGTTTTACAGAAGGGAAAGTAAGTTTGAAGAAACTTCTTGAGTGGACGCCTCATTGTTTTCATTGTTGTCACTCCAGGACAAAATGTCTTCTCAGTCTGAAAAGGATCTCTCCTGTCCCGTCTGCCACGACATCTATAGCGATCCTGTCATCCTGTCATGCAGCCACAGCTTCTGTCGATTCTGTCTGCAGACGTGGTGGAGCAAGAATCTAGAACACAACTGCCCACTGTGTAAGAAGATAAACCTGTCAAATGATCCGCCCCGTAACTTGGCGTTAAAGAACCTGTGTGAGGCTTTCTTACTGCAGAGAGATAAAAAACCTTCTGCAGGGTCTGAGCCTCTCTGCAGTCTGCACCATGAGAAACTCAGACTTTTCTGTTTGGATCATCAGCAGCTGGTGTGTGTCGTCTGTCGAGATTCAAAAGCACACAAATACCACAGATTCAACCCAACTGAAGAAGCCGCCCAGGATCACAGAGAGGAGCTTCAGAAACACCTGAAGCCCTTACAAGATAAACTGAAGGTGTTTGAACAAGTCAAAGGAAACTTTGATCAAACAGCAGAACATATAAAGGTCCAGGCACAGCAGACGGAGAAGCAGATAAAGGAGGAGTTTAAAAAGCTTCAGCAGTTTCTACAAAATGAAGAGAAGGCCAGGCTGGCTGCTCTGAGGCAGGAAGAAAAGCAGAAGTTAAGAAAAATGGAGGAGAAGATTGAGTCTCTGAGTAGAGGGATAAAAACTCTTTCAGAAATAATCAGAGCCACAGAGGAGCAACTGAGAGCTGAAGACGTCTCATTCCTCCACAACTACAAACTTTCAGTGATCAGAGTCAAGCAGCGCCCCCTGTTGGATGCTCCACAGCTGGTCTCAGGAGCTCTGATGGATGTGGCCAAACACCTGGGCAACCTGACCTACAACATCTGGAATAACATGAAGGAGATGGTCTCCTACACTCCTGTGATTCTGGATCCAAACACAGCTCATCCACAACTCATCCTATCTGACGATCTGACCAGTGTAAGTCTTGGAGGGAGACAGAAGGTTCCTGATAATCCAGAGAGGTTTGACTATGATAAAGTTGTTCTGGGCTCTGAGGGCTTCGACTCAGGGACTCACATTTGGGATGTTGAGGTTGGAGAAGAGGGATTTTGGGCCTTTGGTGTTGTAAATGAGTCTTTTGAGAGAAAGGTACAAGCACTGTCAGGTTTCTGGCAATTAAGTTTCCAGGATGAAAAGTACATAGTAGCAACAACACCAGATACATATAAATACTTGTCTGTAAAGAAGCTGCAGAGGGTCAGAGTTCAGCTGGAGTGTGACAGAGGGAAGCTCTCATTGTTTGATCTGGATGCCAACACACTCATACACACCTTCAAACACAATTTCACTGAGAAGCTGTTTCCTTATGTTGAGACTAAGAAGAAACCACTGAAGATATTACCAGTGATCTTGAAAGTGGACGAGCATATAACTCCTCTATCAACAGGTTTTTGATCTCATTTTGAAACCAGTAAAAAGTCCTAGCATTAATAGTTCCAAGATACTAAGAAAGAGCAAATGCTTTCACAGATTTTTCACTTATTCATTGTTTGTCCTATTTTAAGATCTGATTTCTGAATGATTCTTTCTTCTTTTTCTAGCTACTAGGAAATAAATTTGCCGTTTGAGAAAAACTATCATGGTTTTTTGTCCTAAAGTTAAAATGTGACCTGTTGTACAAGATATAAACGATTGA
>NW_005187884.1:218103-219587 GCF_000239375.1 Pundamilia nyererei
GGTTAGAAAATTGCACTTGATCATGTCGCGATATTATCGCAAATGCGATATATCGTTCAGCCCTAGAAGCACCCGTGCCGTTTTCTTTTAAAAATAAAAGCCGACCTCTGCGAGGCAATAACGCAGATGGCTTACCCTTTATGTTCCCTGTCAGGGTGGTGCGATACCCCGGGGTCATGGAATCCCCCCACCCCTCCGTAGAAAAAAAAAACACAACTGAAAGACCGAGCGATACTCCGGGGATCGCGGAGTACCCCAACGGGATTGTAAGGGGGTTGTAAGGGGATGGAGAAAGGCAAGAAATGTAACACTTGGCGGACACACACAGAAGCTGCTGCAGCAGCAGGGTTGTGGACAGGCTATCACAAACCAGTGGCGTGTCTAGAAAATTTTTGTTGGGGGGGCCAGGTACGGGCACAGATTTGGAGAAGGGTGGCAGATGTAACTGGCAGATAATGTTAAAAAAAGATTCTACCAACCGTTAACCATAATTCAATAACCCTATAAACCTAATAACCGAATGCACTTTTAACTCTTATTAGAATGAGATTTTAACCACTACGGTGCAAAGTTTTTAGATACTGCGTTGATAAAGTACAAGAGATACAATCAGTGCTTTGTCAGTGTTTATTCAGCATTCAAGTTTTCCAGTTTAGGTTTTTGTTTTGTAGTATTCTAGCATTTTTCAGCAAAATAAAGCTGCCTTTTTGAGTTCATTCCTCTCTGTACTGAGTCCTGCATTTGGGTCCTAATCCTGCCTGCCACACAGCAGAATCATGACAAATCCAGCATCTGGTGTTTGTCATGATTCATCTTACCATCTTGCAATCACAGCATTGTAAGTTGGTGAAAGATGTACCCCCCTTGTTTCCCTTTTCCCTTTTCGAATGGCCTCCTTGACCTCCTTGTCCTGATTAACCTAACCACACTAATTGCATGTCTTTGAGCTGTGGGAAGAGGCCAGAGTACCTGGGGAGAACCCCTGAAAACACAAGGAAAACATGCAAACTCTGCACAGAAAGGCCCTGGCTCTGGACAAATGTTGAATTGAGTTGAATTCAGGGCATTCTTGCTGCAAGGCAACAGTGCTAACCACACAACCATGCTGCCCAATTTATGCTTTAAAATGTATGAATTTAAAATGTATGCCAGTATGTATGTATTTTTTTGGCATTGTTAGCCTATGTGTGTTCCATTGCTAACACTCATAGTGGAAAATTTAAAGACTGCTACTGATCTTTTTCAGGCTGCAATTGCTGAAAAAAAGGACTTCATGTTAACATATTCTTAACAAAATTGACACCCTATTCTCGAAGAGAAGCCGATGTGATGTTTGTGTATTGTATTTATGGTCGGAAGAGGTCCAGTTTTGCTGCAGGCAACTGCAAGTGACAAATAAATGGCTTCATCATCATTGTCATAGCAGAAAACGTATCTTTATAAATACATTATATGCATATTATAAATATCTTTATAAATACTCT
>NW_005187884.1:220780-222073 GCF_000239375.1 Pundamilia nyererei
CAAACAGAAGTTTTACAAAAGTCACAGCTAATAGTGAAAGTAAGTTTGAAGAAACGTCCTGAGTGGAAGTCTCTTTGTTTTCATTGTTGTCACTCCAGGACAAAATGTCTTCCCAGTCTGAAAATGATCTCTCCTGTCCCGTCTGCCATGACGTCTATAGAGATCCTGCCATCCTGTCATGCAGCCACAGCTTCTGTCGATTCTGTTTGCAGACGTGGGGGATCAAGAATCTAGAACACAAGTGCCCACTTTGTAAGAAGATACATTTTTTTTTTGTGATCAACATTTTATTGATTTAAAACGGGGGGGGGGTAGGTACAGACATATATAGCACAACTGTAAACTGCAGTAGCAAAGCAAACATTAGCAAAGAAGGCATAGGGACAAGAAGATACATTTTTCAAATGATTCACCGGGTAACTTGGTGTTAAAGGACCTGTGTGAGGCTTTCTTACTGCAGAGAGATAAAAAACCTTCTGCAGTGTCTGAGCCTCTCTGCAGTCTGCACCATGAGAAACTCAGACTTTTCTGTTTGGATCATCAGCAGCCGGTGTGTGTCGTCTGTCGAGATTCAAAAGCACACAAAGACCACAGATTCAACCCAACTGAAGAAGCCGCCCAGGATCACAGAGAGGAGCTTCAGAAACACCTGAAGCCCTTACAAGATAAACTGAAGGTGTTTGAACAAGTCAAGTCAGCTGGGAGTCTGTTAAAGGTAGTGATTAGTGGACTGCACTTCCGAGGTATTATTACTCAACTTTGAGGACGGGATCATCTTATTTGATATGATGCATTACAATCTGTAAGCAAATACTTTGCAATAAATAAATAAAAATCACTGTTTAATAAATTAATCGCAATGTTTGGTGAGAACGAATGGCTGAAGTGAAACTGCGCTGAATGGCAAAAAATATGTAGATATAGGGAAATGTTCCTTCTATTTGTCTTCCTCTTTCGATGTGGACATAAATCACATGATAGGCTTTATCTTGTGAGCAATGTGCTAAAAGTAACCATCAAAGCAGACACAGCCAGAGGAAGTACAGCTGCTGAGGGAAGAAAGCTGGGAACACGGAAACAAAGGAAGGCTGGGGTACATCTGAACCTGCTGCTGATTCCTTCTTATGAACAGGAGCTTTAAAGAAAATACAGCTAAAGTGGAAGTAAGTTTCACGAAACAGTTCATTAGTACACCATTTCCATCGTTCATCCACAATGTAAACCCAAACAATCAAAATATTTTAAGACTTCTCTTACTATTCTGAATTGCATATATATATATATATATATATA
>NW_005187884.1:222094-228717 GCF_000239375.1 Pundamilia nyererei
TTTTACAATTTATTTTTTAGTAAACTTGAATATAACTTTTTTCAGATTTAAGTGTGTTACACCTGAAAGTTTAATTTCAGAGTTTTTATTCCCACTGTATGGGTCTTCTGTAATCTGCTATATTGCTCATCAATACTGTAGCATTCAAAATGGATGTGTTCTGTTGTACTTGGTAGTACACCCCTCTGAACTAAGTGGTTAGGTGGAACAATGGTATTTTATGTTGCTAAACTTCACCTGATCCAGAGCAGGTTCTGTTCAGTGTGTCTGTAGAAATTCAGTGGAAGAAGCACATCTTCACTGCTTCCTGTATGCAATCCTAATGCCTTTTTTACACTGCTGGAATTGCAGCTAATAAATTTCAGTTTCATGTTTCTTTTACTAAGTTGCAGGACAGAGTCAGACCTGAACAGACTGAGGATCCTGTAATGTTCATAGGCACCAATTTTCTATTTTACTAATATAGTTTTTATAGTGTTTATAGATGTTATTGCAGCGTAAAAGAAAAACTATATAATTGACTTTACTGTGATAGCACAAAAAGGAGTGAAAAGTGAGGCTCTCTTTTTAAAAAAAATAGAATAAATAAGAAAGAATAATGTCTTGATGCATGCTCAATCATCCAGGTAAGGAGAACCCAAAAGGTTGATTCTGTTCATCTGGACGTTTTCAGTGGAAGAAATATCCAAGGGACTTCTAAATTGTTGGACTTTATCCTGGTAAGTCATACTACCATAGAGTAATTTAAAAAGAAAAAAAAATCTAGCACTATGAAAGCACGTGCTAGAGCAGCGGTCCCCAACCTTTTTTGCGCCACGGACCGGTTTATGCCCGACAATATTTTCACGGACCGGCCTTTAAGGTGTCGCGGATAAATACAACAAAATAAAACTAGTACCGGTACCGAAAAAACAGAAAATTTATTCATAACACACATGAAAAGATCCAGGAAAACCGAGTAAACGATAAAAACGATAACAAAATAACGCTGAAAACCGATAAAAACCCTGAAAACTATACATTTCACACCTGAGCCTCAACTCTCGCGGCCCGGAACCAAAGGACTCACCGACCGGTACCGGTCCGAGGCCCGGGGGTTGGGGACAACTGTGCTAGAGAACTAAAATATTTGAGTTAAATGAAGTGGTTGGTTGCAATCACTATATTAACAAATTGTTTATATAATAATAACAATAAATTGTATTTATAAAGCGCCTTTCAAGACACTCAAGGACACTTAACAATAGAATAAAACATATTATAGAGATGATGAAGTGAAGAACAATAGAAACAAAAGCACAAGATAAAATGAACAAACAGTTGGTTCACTGTGAATAAGCAGATTTGAACAGATGGGTTTTGAGTTGAGAGTTAAACTGGGGGAGAGAACCAGTGTTTCTTATATCTGGGGTAGAGGGTTCCACAGTCTGGGAGCAGAGCAGCTAAAAGCTCTGCTTCCCAGCAAGGTGAGGCGGAAAGAAGGCAGCGCAAGCTGGATAGAAGAAGAGGATCGAAGTGAGCGAGCAGAAGAGGTAGTGTTTAACAGGTCAGAAATGTAAGGAGGAGCAAGGTTATGAATGGCCTTGAAGGCGAGCAGAAGAAGTTCCTGAAGAACAGGGGTGATGTGCTGGTAGGAGGTTCTGGTAATAATGCGGGCAGCGGAGTTTTGAACACGTTGAAGCTTATGGAGGAATTTTTGGGGGAGACCATGCAAGAGAGAATTACAGTAGTCAAGGCGGGAGGTAACAAGACTTTGGACAAGAATGGATGTAGACTGGGTGGAAAGAGAAGGACGTAATCTGTTAATGTTGCGTAGATGGAAATAGGCAGAACGGGTGAGATTGTTGATCTGAGATTTAAAGGATAGTGAACTGTCTAGGATGACACCAAGGCTCTTAACCTGATGTGAAGGGAAAGCTGTGGAGTTATCTAAAGTGGGTGAGAAATGCTTTGCCTTCAGTAGGTTAAAGGTTAGTGCCAACAGGGAGAATTTCAGTTTTATCCTCATTGAGCTTAAGAAAATTAGAGCTAAACCAGGATTTTAATTCAGATAGGCATTCTCTAAGGGAACAAGGTGGGAGGGAGGAATCAGGCCTACAGGAGAGATATAACTGGGTGTCATCAGCAAAACAGATCAAATTTGCAGAAAATGGTACCAAGACGGAGGATGTAAATTATGAAGAGAAGAGGGTCGAAGACTGAACCTTGGGGTAGACCAGAAGTGACTGGGAATAGATGAGAGCAAACTGATATAAGAGGAGATATGACTGGGACCACGCTAGGGGTGTTTCAGAGACACCAAGAGAGGAAAGTCTGCTTAGTAGGACGGAGTGAGAGATTGTGTCAAAGGCTGAGCTCAGATCCAAAAGGATGAGAATGGTGAGAAGACCAGAGTCAGCTCCGATTAGACGATCATTAGAGTAAAGTAAAGAAGTTTCTGTGCTATGACACGAGCGAAAACCATATTTAAACCTCTTGTAGATGTTATTATTAACCAGGTGTAAATTAAGTTGAGCTGCAACAGTTTTTTCAAGTATTTTAGAGATGAAGGGTGGATTAGAGATCGGAGGGAGGTTGTTAAAGTTGTTAGGATCTAAAGAAGTTTTTTTCAGTATGGGAGTGACTGAAACAATCTTGAATAATGAGGGTACGATGCTGGTGGTGAGTGAAGAGTGAATGGCAGCAGAGATGAGTGGGAGTAGGGAAAAGAGGCAGGATTTCACAAGGCCTGTAGGCATAGGGTCATAGGCAGGCTTGGATTTACATATGAACTCAGAAATATCAGATATATCAGGAAGATGAAAGGTGGAAAAGGGCTCAAAATGGAGAAAAGGTTCTGGAGAGGGCGTAGACAACATTCAAACTGAGTTGCTGATGAATGTTATGAATTTTTGAAGTGAAGAACTGCATCAAGGAGTTACATGTTTCAGAAGAAGTGTGGTGGTAAAGCATTGGGGGGTTGAAGAAGTTTGTTGAGAACTGTAAACAGAATCCTTGTGTTACCCTCATATTTACTGATAATACCAGAGTAGAAGCTTTGTTTAGCCTTGTTGATGGAATCTTTTTATTGGAGTACAACAAATATTTTTAAAAAAAAACTAAATAAAAAACAAGATAATTTTTTTTAAGGAAAGAACCGTCTTCAGTTTATCAGGTATATTACCTTGTGGGATATTTACATGTCTTGTTTTGTGTTTTTCAATCCCAAGCAAAATGTCTTCTCAGTCTGAAAAGGATCTCTCCTGTCCCGTCTGCCACGACATCTTCAAAGATCCTGTCATCCTGTCATGCAGCCACAGCTTCTGTAAAGACTGTCTGCAGCTGTGGTGGAGAGACAAACAAATAAAATCCTGCCCAATATGCAAGACGATTCCTTTACTGAATGATCCTCCCCGTAACTTGGTGTTAAAGAACCTGTGTGAGGCCTTCATAATTAAGAAAGCTCTAAAAGCTTCTAAAAAGTCTGAGCCTCTCTGCAGTCTGCACTCTGAGAAATTCAAACTCTTCTGTTTGGATCATCAGCAGCCGGTGTGTGTTGTCTGTCGAGATTCAATAGCACACAAAAACCACAGATTCAGACCTATTGATGAAGCTGCACACGGTCACAGAAAAGAGCTAAAGGAATTGCTGGCACCCTTAAAGGTATTAAAGATGAACACTGAATACACTAAAAGAGAGTTTGACCAAATAGCAGAAAGCATTAAGGTCCAGGCCCAGCAGACAGAAGAGCAAATTCATGAGGAGTTTAAAAAGCTTCGTCAATTTCTACAAAAGGAAGAAAACACCAGGATCACTGCTCTGAAGACAGAAGAGAAACAGAAGAGTCAGATGATGAAGGAGAAGACTGAGAATCTGAACAGAAAAATGGAAACTCTTTCAGAAACAATCAGAGCCACAGAGGAGCAACTGAGAGCTGAAGACGTCGTGTTTCTCCAGAGCTACAAGGCTGCAGTGATCAGAGTCAAGCAGCGCCCCCTGATGGAGGATCCACAGCTGGTCTCAGGAGCTCTGATAGATGTGGCCAAACACCTGGGCAACCTGACCTACAACATCTGGAATAAGATGAAGAAGAAGATGGTCTCCTACACTCCTGTGATTCTGGATCCAAACACAGCTCATCCACAACTCATCCTATCTGACGATCTGACCAGTGTGACATTTGGAGGGAGACAGAAGGTTCCTGATAATCCAGAGAGGTTTGACTATTGTAAAGTTGTCCTGGGCTCTGAGGGCTTCGACTCAGGGACTCACATTTGGGATGTTGAGGTTGGAGAAGAGGGATTTTGGGCCTTTGGTGTTGTAAATGAGTCTTTTGAGAGAAAGACACAAGCACCATCAGGTGTCTGGCAATTAAGTCTCAAGGATGAAAAGTACATAGTAGCAACAACACCAGATACATATAAATACTTGCCAGTAAAGAAGCTGCAGAGGGTCAGAGTTCAGCTGGAGTGTGACAGAGGGAAGCTCTCATTGTTTGATCTGGATACCAACACACTCATACACACCTTCAAACACAATTTCACTGAGAAGCTGTTTCCTTATCTTGAGACTAAGAAAAAACCACTGAAGATATTACCAGTGATCTTGAAAGTGGACGAGCATATAACTCCTCAATCAACAGGTTTTTGATCTCATTTTGAAACCAGTAAAAAGTCCTAGCATTAATAGTTCCAAGATACTAAGAAAGAGCAAATGCTTTCACAGATTTTTCACTTATTCATTGTTTGTCCTATTTTAAGATCTGATTTCTGAATGATTCTTTCTTCTTTTTCTAGCTACTAGGAAATAAATTTGCCGTTTGAGAAAAACTATCATGGTTTTTTGTCCTAAAGTTAAAATGTGACCTGTTGTACAAGATATAAACGATTGACCAAGTCTGAGCTGCAGTTTCGTATTTGAAGTTCTTGTTTCTTTTACAACATGAAGATACCATTACAGAAATATTCAGCTACAGTATTTACTGCTGAGATTTGAATTTTAACAATATAATATAAAATACACCCAACAAACACACATACATAACTTTACCTGGGAATAAGAAAATAAAAACAACCCAGACATGAACATAAGCGTGAGGAGCGTCTGCAGAACAGCAGGGGGCGCTCTTCAACCATTAAATGTAGCTGACTATAATAATTCAGGTGGTTCTCCTACTCTATACCTGTAAAGAATCAATCCATAAATTGAATAAATAAATTAAATATCTAATGGTATATGCCTAACAAGCACTAGCTTAAAGCCTCCACAACTATTTTAAAAAAGTGATTTTGCCAAACTGGAAAATTGAAAACAATAAAATGTCAGTTTTATTAAAGTGCTAAACTGTCTTCAATAATCTGTTGTGTGTAAAGACTTTTATTTTTGGCCTCTTCAGCTCAACTTCAGCTTTTTGTTTTCCTTTCTAAGAAGACTGTCAGCTGTTCCCTTGTGCTGGGCTCTGAGGGCTTTGACTCAGAGATTGTGATCTTGAAGTCACAAATGATGAGGACTGAACCCTTGGCCTGGTGACGGGTCTTGTCTAAGAAAGGGACAAACACAGACTGGATTCTGGGAAATATATTTGTTTGAAGGAACTAACGCAGCAGCCTCTTCATCACTTCCATGTAAAGTTGTTTCAGTGAAGAAGGTCCAGAGGGTGGGAGGTTAGCTGGACTGTAACAGAGAGATGCTCCCATTCTTTGATGTGAACATTAACACACACCTAGTTGTTTCCACACTGTTGTGATTGAAAATGTTTGATTTATTTTACTAAATTAGGTGGTTATAATCATTTTCATACATTTACTGCAAATGTGCTCATAATGAGTTGGCGCTCAGTCTTCTGAAGGTCATAAGCTTTGTTCGGCTTTACTGTCCGCACTGATATATTGTAGGAAATGACTTAGAGTGCAGAGGGGTAACTGCAAACACGCTTACACACATAGATTATGATTAGAATAAGTCTTTGGGTCAGAGAGCTCTGAATGTGATTTTCTAAACCAACTTTGAATCACTAGAAGAACAATGGATAATAGCATTAGATTATCAAGGCTAGGCAGAGAGGTGTTTCGCTTTTCTGTCTCTTACAGAGGAGGGAGCAGATACCAGACGAGGTCATGGAGATATGAGGATGCTTCGGAGCAGACACCAAGACTGCGTCCGTGCGGGAGGAAGTTAGCTGTTATAATCTATGTTTTTGTCTCACTGTATAATGTTGTACAGCCTGTTTGGGGGTCATCCTTTTTGTCAAACATGCTGTTGGTTCACATAGAAGTCACATAACATTTCAACTGCAAAAAGCAAAATAAATCCTTTTTAAAGAGACATACCTTTTTTCTGAGATTCCTTCCAAAATTATGAACACAACAAATACTGAAACCAAAGCATGAACCACAGAAGAAATCACCCCTCACTCAAAGAGTCTCATGACCCCTTTATCATCAGGTTTTGGTTTTGGTTTCAAAACCAGCAAAACGTTGCTTCATTCTTCTCAGGAGAAAACAGAAATATAACATGTTCCTTCACACTGAAATACATCACTGTGTCAGGCATACAAGAAGCACACCGTGTGGTGGAGATATGAACATATGCATATAGGCCGTGACTAAGATTGAAGAAGTTTGATATTTTTCTGTCTTTGATAT
>NW_005187885.1:0-3719 GCF_000239375.1 Pundamilia nyererei
CTGCTCAATTAATCGAATTTTAATCACGATTACGATCTGGGCTTTCAACGATCATTAAAAATGACTGAGCCGATTATTAGCCCCTCCCTCATTTATCCGCGACACCTTAAACCAGCCGGCCAGGCTTCTACCTTTCTACCTTTAAAAACCCGCCTTCCAGCCGAATGGCTTTTAGCTAGGCTTTAGCTTCAGCCAAGTGGAAGCTAAATTGGCTAGTCATTCATATGTAAATTAGGTTGTTACCTGGGAATTCTGGAGGGGAGTGGGGGTGTGTGAATGAGGGGGTGGGGGAGCTGCTAAAAGCTGTGAACTTCCTTTTGTGTTCGTCTTGATGCATTCTCAATCATCCAGGGAAATAAATGTATTGTTTTTATCAATAAATCTCAGCAAAAAAGGACATACACCCATGTGCGTTGATTTCTCCCTAAGATGGCAAACTGAAATGGTAAGAACAAGATCCGGGCCATCAACACGCCCTGCGTACGTGTTGATATATATATATATATATCTCAGCTTTATTTCTTTAAACTCAGTTCTGATTTGTAAAGTCACATATTAATTTCGTTTTTTTACCTTTACCATTTTATTCTGGCAGAATTGGACCTCCATACACACAGAACAGCATCAGAGTGTGAAAATGGTTTTTTGTTTTTTTTTAAAATTAACTTAAGTTTCCAACAAAAACCTGTGCTCCACCTGTTGGTGGAAAACTTGAAGCTCAGGTGTTCCTGCTGACGATTCAAACGATCTTTATTGCTCAGTGTGTCTGACGACGCCATGACAGACCTTGATGATACTGGAGTGTGTGACGGTGTGTTTGTGTGTTTTCAGGGTGCGGAGGGAGCTGCAGCAGCTGCACATGCTCTGTCTCTGCCTGCAGAGGCTTATGGGAATGATGTAAGTTTACGTCATCTTCTTCATAAGTCACTGTGTCCTTAGAAGACGCGTTAAACATGAAATGTGAAACAATTCTGCAGTGCTGTGAACACCTCGTAATTATTCCTGAATATTCCCAGAGAGACATTCCTGACAGTGTGATGAATCCAAACTTTTTTTCTCCTTTCAGCCGCGGCTCGAGGTCATGTGGGCAATGAAGGCCTACAACCATGCGGAGGTTTACTTCAATGTAAGTCCACCTGCTGCTCCACCCTTCACCACGTTAATCGAGCTGGTTATGGCTCGTTATAGTTATTATTAGTTACTGGTTTGAAATCAGCACATGCCGTGTCTGCTCGAAGGTCAAAGGCTTGGTTATCTGCAGGAATGCTTCGCTTTATTAAAGACGATGGCGTGATATTCCTTCACAAAACTGACTGCCTTTATCGGACCTCAGCAGGCTGAAGATCACATGATCTGTATTACCAGCTGAGTGCTGTGGGTTTTCACTATGAGGTGTTTGATTCCGTTCTGCCTTCAGCTCATCTCGTCGGTGGATCCAAAGTTCCTGAAGCTGACGAAGATGGACGACAAAATCTACTCGAGCTTCAGGGAAACCTTCAAAGACCTCGACGTAAAGCTGCTCAACGCAGACGACCTCAAGTCTGAAAAGGCCAAAGAGGTCAGTCAGCACCTGCTGTTAGCTCAGCCTGCTCCTCCATCAGTGCTTAGAGTCACAGATGCTGGGTGGATCAGAAAGCTTTGGTTTGTGTTTTCAGATGTGGCGTCCGTTCTGTAACCAGTTCGAAGGACTCGTAGAGGACTTCAACTATGGCACGCTGCTGCGACTGGACTGTGAGAAGGACTACACAGAGGAAAACACCATCTTTGGTAAACATTTAACTCACGACGTTTTTACTCAAGTACAAGTATCAACAACAAGAACTAGTCTCCAAACTGAATCATAGAGACTGCTTTGCTTCATTTCATCTCTCCAAACCAAAAGTTCATACATCCTCTTGTCAGGGTCACTGTAGCCTATACCATTGGGTGAGAGGAGGGGTACACCCTGGACACCCTAGTCTAACACGGAGACAGACAACCATTTGCACTCACACCTATGGGCATGTCTTTGGACCGTGGTACCCAGTAGCAGAGTACCTGGAGAGAACCCACGCAAACACGAATATGCAAACTCTAGATAGAATGGTGGTAAAGGCAACAGTGCTAATCACCACACTAGAATAGAATTAAACCTCCATGTGCTCTCCCGAGTTTGGCGTCTTCCGTCAGGCATGGGCCTTGTCTGCTTTGGTCTTCAATTTTAATAGAAACTTAAAAAAATGTAAACATATATACTGTGTACAACACATAGTACACCGTACTGTACTTCCCTCACATTTTAGCTAGAGATACTGAGACATTTTTTAATGTATCAGTCCTAAAGTATAGATGCTGATTGATGTAGATGATGAGAAAGAACAGTGAAAATTTCTTACAGCTTAGAGATTTATGTTTCAGATTTCAGTATGCTAAAAAATATCCAGAATTTTACAAAATGAATAGTTTTAAATATGAAGCTAAAACTCCGCAGCACTTTTTATAAATGATTTTTTTTGCAGATCTGAGACGTTTGAGCAGAAAATAAGATTTGTTGATTTGAGACAAAATGACCCTTTTCTTAAGAAACCCACAAAGGTGAGTTCTGACTGGCTCCTGTTTCTCTGGCTTCAGCCACCAGGGTTCAGTTCTTCGCGATTGAGATCGCCAGGAACAGAGAGGGTTACAACAATGCTGTGTTCAAGTCCAAAAGTTCAAAGAGCTAACCTGCAGTCAGGATCCCAGCACTGCCGACCGTCAGTGGAGAAGACGCCTTCGAGGCTTCGCTCGTTATTCCAGAAAAGTTTCCATCTGTGTTTATTTTGATGTCCGGCATTAAAATTTTTGATCGGATCAGAACCGTTTCTACAAACCAGAACAGGACCGAACTCTTTGTCACCAACGCTACCTGACCTGTTTGAAAGTCTTCTTCACAGTTCCTGAACATTTAACATTGATGTAATGAACACAATGAATTTTGTATTTACTGTAAAGTTTCAAGGTTTTTGTGCCAATCATAAGTGGTTATTTTATTTTGTAAAAACCGAAATGTATCTGTCTGACCCAATAAAACCTGAGCTTCATTTCACCGCCAATCCCTGTGTTTAAACTCCGTTTTACCCCCCAAAACAAACAAGTGCCTGCTGGTGGGACGTCTTCATGAACGCTCTTTGAGGCCTCGCAGAGGATTTCCCAAAGCTTCAAACACAAAAACTTATTTCCAGCAGTCGTAACAGAAACCTGAAGCTTCTGTAAACCTGATCGACTCTACACATGCAGGAGAAGGGATTCTTCCTGTTCCTTCCTTTCACAATAAAAGACATTAAGCTACTTACACACTGTGAAAGTTGTGGTGTAGTTGCAGATAGCGCTGGGCCATATCACACCGTTCACGGTAATACTGGTATAATGTTAGACAATGTTAAGAAAATGAAATATCGCGATAGAATATGGGTCAAACGCGCATGCGCAGTGCCTTTGTTTTCATACGCACATGGCGGAAAAGCGTGGCGGCGACTGAGAATGATAAGAGCGATAGCAGATCATTGAATGGTGCAACTTCAGTGGTGGGGAACTGGTTTGGCTTTCGTCCGTCAGATACCCACCACAAAGCATAATTTTTGGTAGAGCATGCAAGCGGGCCATCATTCATACTCCGAACCTTGAGACCTCAAAATTAGGAAGACATTCAAAAGGGCTTTTGGGGGTGGTGGTGTGGGGGGTACACACACACACACACACAC
>NW_005187885.1:4990-20472 GCF_000239375.1 Pundamilia nyererei
ACATACACAAAAAAAGGGAGTTTTAACAGGAAGAAACTCACTCTCACCAACTGCTTGTTCACTGTTGGGATTTCTCTGCATGATTGTGAGATTTTTATCTTACAATATAAAGCACCTTAATGTGACTGATGCTGTGGCTTGGCGTTATAAGTAAAACTGATTCTGAGCATCTTGTTACCTACGACATTTCGGACTATAATGTTGTATGGTTTGGAGATGGTGGCACTAAGGCTGTCTTAAGATGATAAAATCTTCAATGGCAGTGAGCAGGATGACATCAGAAGAGAGTGGACATATTTGACAAAGGCTGATGAAGATGGAGGAAAAGAGGAAGAGCTTGAGGGAGGTTCGTAGTCTTGCGGACTGTTGATGTTGTGACCATAAGCTCACAAAAAGAGCAGCACTGCTGCTGAGCACCTGTGGCAAGCTGTAGATCAGCTGAGATCAAGAAAAGGATGCGAGGCAGCGAGGTAAAAATCAATGAGGTTTATTTGCAGTCACAATGCTTACACTATATGTAGCAGACATCCAAACAACTCAAACAGCTATTCACTCTATGGACCCAACACATTCACATCAGGGACACAAGCCAAAAAATTAGGAACTCAATAAACATCCGTGAGTGCTGACATGGTTAGAGATGAGCTAGTTGTCACAAACAGTTAGCAGCAACATCGTAGAGAGTAACACAAGTTGCTAATAGACTCCACTTCCTGCTTCTCTTTGTACACCTTCTGCCAAGGTTTGACGACCGATCCGGACGCCTTCGCCGCACTCCCGCCTCGATGGTTTCCCCCTGTTGCTTCCCGCTTGGTGGCTCAGACCTTGGCTGTTTGAGCTCCATCGCGGGTTCAAGCCGTCGCAGCACCGTGAGACACCACATACACGCACGCCAGGCAACAGAGAGCCACTCCACGCACACGCAAACACACACAACATCAACGCACACGCCAAAAAGGACTCCCTAAAAAAAGGGGGGCAGGCCGAGACCTGGTCCGAGGAATCCAGAGTGTAAACAAAATGGTGGAAACTGCACCCAGCCTACCAGAGGGGAAAATGTAGCTGTGACCATGTTGCTTACACGTTCATCAAGCAGCAGGCGTGCGACACCTGCAGGACGTCACCACTGGCGCAGCCGCCATGCTCAGAGGAAGGCAGAGCCGCGGCGATGCAGACGGGTGCCTTAAAGGGAAGTTCTGCTGCTTTTTTTTTTTTTTTACAATAAAAACAAAACAAAAAACCTCCATCACTTTCTGTGAATTCAGTCAGCTGACGCTGGAGAGGATTTCACGTTTTTAACTGCATGAAAACAACAAATAATGTGGTGAAACCTGAAATTTCAGAAAATATGACCTTATGTACTCCAAAAACCGTCAAAGAAACAATTCACGTGGCGATAAACAAACGGTGACCCTCCTCCCTGACTTCCTGTGTGGTTTTTCTTGGTCACGAGTCTTTAAACGCAGTCATGTTGCCGTATTCGACTTGAGACTTGGTAGAAATTGGTGCTGCCTGAAGATCTGTGGAGGTTTCAGCTCAGCTTTAAACGTGTTCCTCGATCAGTGGATTCAGTGTTTTGGACTTTGTTCTGTCGGTCAGACACTCAAGAACATCAACACAGAAAATGAACTCTATTAACCCGACAACATCCTGTAAAAGTCGCAATATTAAACCAGTCGTCGAGGCGAATCGGGGTAATACTGTAATGTTACCATGTGATCACTTTAACAGTGTTTTTCCTGAGTTTGAAGACTCGTTTAAAGGCTCGTGTGGTTCTGTTTTAGTCGAGCTGAAGCCGATAACAGCAGCTGGTGATCATGATGAAAACTCGGGTCACGAGGCAACGAGAAGCTGAAGTTAAAACATGCAGATTATTAGAGGACGTCTGCACTCCGACACTCCTCTGATGTCAAAGCAGATTTACGGAGGTTTAAACATGCCGCTTTTACGATCTGTTTAAAGTCTGTCTGAAAAAGAATCCTCACATCTAGTTTTATATGATTCATTGTGTTAATTCAACTGAAAAAATGATAACCGAGTGTGATTATATCCTCATTTTCTGCTGGTTTCATTGGGAAAGTTTATTTTCATTACAAAGGGGGAAAAAAAAATCTACAGAAAGCACGAGAATTTTTAAGGTGAAGATATCGGAGAGCTGAAAACTCACTCGGGGACTGTTAAGTGGGGCGAAAGCAGGAAGTGCCCCAGCTTCAGGAGCTCGAGTCTGAAATGTTTGTTTGAAATGCTGCAGATCATTTTGTCTGATAAATGAATAACATCTGAATAACAGGGAAAAAAATGAAAAATAACTTTTAAGGAGACGTCTTCAGATGTTTGACAAATGTTTAAAAATCAAAAGATGAATCGCTTAAAATAACGCAGCGTTAATTAATCATCAGAACGAGCAAGTTAATAATCTGCTTTAGTATTGCGGGAAAAAGAAGAGCTGGAACTCAACAACAAAATATCTAAAAGTTCAACATTTGAAACATTTTGAGACTGAAAACGTTTATGACCCTTCGTCACAACAGAAGCTCTAATCAAGGAATAATCAGCAGATTATTAAATCAAAAATCTGACTGAAGATTAATAATTATGTCCGACTTTGTGTCGCCACTAAAATCGTCACTGCAGCTCCAGTAATAATAATATAATTATTATCATCATCATCATCATACTAATACGGCTTTGATGAAGCCTCTCTGAGGATTTCCTCTATATTTGCAAACCTGGGTCGTGACCTCCTGTCAGCCTGATGACACCCTGAACTTCCCTGAACGTTGAAATGTCAGTCTGTGTGTTGTGTGATCGCTTGTTTTACTGTAACCATAAAGAGCTAAAGTTTTGTTTTGATCACGCTTTAGTCAAACTGAAGTTGATGACGTGCCAGCTTATTGTTCTGCAGCTTACAGTTAATGATAATGATAATAATAATAATAATAACAACAACAACAACAACAACAACAACAACAACGACAACCACGGGGGTTTTGATGAATCTTTTTAAATGATGGCTGGAGAAAAAGTGTCACGTGACCAAGAAAAACAGGAGCTAATCACTATTTCTGTCTTTAAATCATTTTTATGACGCTCTGACAAACATGCTGACATTAGACCAACTTTAAGCTGAAGGTTTAGCGAGCCTTCACAATAAAAGTGGCTCTAATGAAAGATGTTTGGTCTGCTGAAGGTGTTTAATTTTGTCCGAGCACCACGGAAAAGCCCAAAGACCTCCAGGTTAGTGTTTATGGGCAAAGAGAAACAGGAAACGAGGATGGAGGTGGCGTTTTTCTACCTCGCCGTGACCAAAATGTGACGGTTTTGTGACACCGAGGAGGAAAAGCAGCAGGACGGTCCCTCTGAGGCCGTCATTCGGGAATATTTACATCACTTCAAGCAGCAGAGACAGAGAAAAATGTACAACATGGATGCTCTGAGCCTCCCTTTCCGTTAGTGTGTGTACCTGCTTCCTGTGCTTGCCCCGCCCACCCTCCGGCCTCATGCCCACGCAGACAGACATGTGCACTAACTCACTACTCTGTAAAAAGCTCAATCACACGTTGGTTTGTTGTCTCGTCTTTGTGGGTTTTTAAAGTCGATCATTATAAACATTGTTCAAAATGTTACGAAAGAAAATGTACACTTGGTTTCTTGGGTGGTTTCTATACAAGGCAGGCAGAAGCGGATTACTACGTTTACCGGCGTTCGTCCTTTCGTCCCCTCGCCGCCTCTTCTGGCTGCGGCGCACTCCACTTCCTGTCAGTGATTCAGAGTGCTCAGACATGCTCCCTCCCCCCCCCTCTGTTCGAGCAGCCAGGCGAGCCGGACGCGGCGGGCTGGCTTTAAAATAGATCTGTATATATTTATATATGCTTATATCAAAAAGGAGGAGGGGGAGGGCTGAATTGGTGTCGTGGCAGGGTGATGATCCCTGGGCATCCGGGCCCGGGGGGGGAGAGGGGGATGCAGAGAGGTGAGGGGTAGGAGGCCGTGGAGAGGCGGGTCGAGGGGCCGGGCGAACTCGGTGGGCGGCCGCGTGGAATGTCAGCTCATCATGTCGTTGCTGTTGACGCCGTATGTCGAGTTCTTCATGCTGTCGTTCACCTCCCTCCTGAACACTGACAAGTTCTGTGTGAACCTGCAGAACACACACAGAGCATTTTTACCTCGTCAGGCACACGAACAACTCCCCTCAGTGTTCCCCTGCAGGAGGTCAGAACCAGCTAATCCTGACTGTTAAGATCCGCCCACATTAAAACCTCCGAAAGGCAGCGCTCCTTTCAGGGCCTGAATTTCTGACCAGCGTGTAACGACGTGTTTTTACAGAATAAATTTGTGGTTTTGTGAATGAAGTCTGGTGGAGAGGAGCAGATCTGCGGCATCAGCACAGAAACACTTGTTAGTTACCGAGGGCAAGGGTTACCGTGGGAATCATTAGGATTTTTCGGTTGTTACAGCACAGACTGATGTATAACTGCTCGACTGGAGTAATGTGACCATGCACTGCACAAACAGCAGTATTATCTGCACGTCAGCCATGTTTAAAACTCAGTTTGAGGTTAGATATAGATGGCGAACAAACACAATATTTGTACAGAAATTATTTCGAGCTCATTTTTCACAGTTTTCACCCTTTTAGGTCACCCAGACCTTCAGCTGCTGCTGCATCACGCCTTCTGAAAGTTCTCCATCAGCAGCTTTACTTTCCTAATTCAGTTCCTTCCAGCTGATGAGGAAATGTGTGTTCGGGATCACAACGTAATCTAACGTAACTGGATGACTTCCTCCATACACCGATCGTCCTGACATCCCCCTGACAGCAGGTTATATTATAATGCACAATGTGTGTCTCCAAAAATAAGGTGTGTCGCTGTTCCACATCACTAAACACTGGTCTTCATATATCTTTCAGGCTGTTTAGGATTACACAAGAAAAAATGTTTTCCTCCAGTTTAAGTGAGTAATAAATCAGTGACAGTAGTAATCGAGTCCACAGCAGTACCTTTAGTTTGTACCTACTTCTGGGTGTGGCTTTCTGCAGGTAACCCAGTCTGTGGATCAGAACCTCATACAATCCCTGCTGCAGAGTCTGAATGATCACAGACTGAGTGACAGTCTGTGAGTGGCTTTTATCTCTAACGCTAAGCTACGATCCTGACAGAGTCTAGCGTGTCTCACGTCTCCACCCGTTTTTCACGTTCCTGACCACCCGAGAGGATGAATGCTGTCTGCTCTCACCTGTCCCGGTTCTTTGTTAGTAGATTTCTCTCAATTCCCTCCATCAAGTTCTCGAAACATAAGTGCATGGCTTGCTGCTTCTCAGGCGGCTGGCTGTTGACGATGCTGTTCCTCAAGTCAGCGAAATACTGCAGTTAGAAAAAACACACGTGTTATAGCGCACATAGACCCACGCGGTGCCACCTCTGAGGCGAGTGCAAGCGGCAGTTACCTTCTCGTTGAGCAGGATGAGGCCTAAGAGAGGCCGCGACATGGACCACTGGTTCCTGCAGTCCTCGAAGATGATGATGTTCAGAACGGTGGACAGCATCTGATCAACGACAGCAGCAAGGTGTCAACGTGTGTGTGTGTGTGTGGTCAGGTGACTCAGGTGTGATCAACTCACCTGCTGGATCATCTCCGGGTGCTGCTGCATGATGTGCAGGAAGCGGTCATCTGTCGCCATGGGAGCGGGCCGCTTCTTGGTGGAGCGCGACAGCTGCTTGAACAGGTAGGTGACGATGTGGTCGAGGCTGGAGCAGCAGCCGGTGCACACCATCGTATCTGAAACACACACAAAGACACAATGATGTAACTTCAACACACACGCACGCACACACACACAAACCTGACCAACGCTGCTGCCTTACCGAGCGCTGTGAGGCCTTCTGATATGGAGGACAGGATGTACATGACCACGTGAGGCTCCAGGCTCGCGATGAAGTTCATGTGGTCCTGCGTCAGCACTTCCAGCAGAGAGTAGAAGGACTGGCTGAGCTTCGGGTAGTCCTGCAGAGACAGGACCAGAGGTCAAGGGTTAAAAACTCACTCAAACGGAGTCCACGTCTCCAAAGTCACAAAAACCTGTGAGGAGGTGGAGCATACCAGCAGGTCACTGTGAGGGATGGACAGCAGTAGTTTGATGAAGGTCTGTAAGGCATTGTCCAGAGCGTCGTCGCCATACAGACGGAAGACCCCGAAGTTGACGTAGTTCCCGCTGAGCACCGCCTTCAGCATGGCAAAGCACACGCTGACGCCCTTCAGCTTTACCCCGTACACCTGGTCCTTAGGGACCTCGCCCAGCGTCAGGATCCGATTCCCTGAAGGAGAAAACAGGAACTCGATGAGCGGCCCAGAACAAAGACAGGTATATGTTTGAGGCGGTTGAGTGGGGGTCAAAGGTTGTACCATAGGTCGTGATCATCTTGCTCGTTTCTCTGAACAGCAGGATGCCGTTTGGCGACGACACATCAAACTGAAGCCGCTGTGATCTGAAAACAAAACAAAAACCAAACACAGTTAGTGACCTTTCACCTCTACATTTGATCTGAAAGGAGACGCGCTTTGGTTTCTGAGCCGAGTAAAACATCACTGAAAACCATCTACATTAGTCACGCCTCACCAGAACTCTGAAAACATTAGGTGTCAGACCTCTGAGGCGGCTTCCTCATTTAAAACTTGACTATTCTGCTGACGTTCACTGTGTGTACTCTTAGAATGAACCAATGAAAACACTCCCACAGCTCCTGCTGGGAGGGAAAATGCTACAATCATAGCTGATCCCAGGCCGCCAGTGGGCTGCCTTTACTTTCTTTGAGTCGTCTCTGGATCCTCACAGGCTGAACCGTTGTAAGGATGTGACAGCACAGAGGTCAGAGGTCATACTCTTAAACCTGCCCCTTCGTCACTGGGCAGGTTTACCTGTTGTGGACGAGCTCTGCCATGAGCTTGAGGACTGGCGTGGTGCATGCTGGGTCGTGGTACCACAGTTCGATGGCCCGCTGCAGGATGGGCATGTAGGTCGGGTATCTGCGGAGCGGGTTAAGGACACACTTTCATCGTTTACACAATAAACAGAAAAACCAGGATCTGACCGCGTGCTGATCTGAAGTCAGTGTAAGGATACATCCAGTCAAACAGCATCATGAAGCTCGTCTTGGCGTTGAAGGCGAATGCAATTCCTCGCAGGTCCCGGACCAAACCCACCAGAGTCCTCTGCAGGAGGAAGAGGAGGAAGGTCAATGTTTCGAAACATGTGCTCAGCTGCTTCTGCTGGAGTTTCCTTGTGTTTAAGCAGGGTCACAATTTTATTAGCACAACTCTGAGTTACACCCGCTTTATTCTTTATCCCTGCTACACCGCCATCGCTGTGTCACACATGTGTTTACGCACACACACAGAAACACAAACACGAGCAACACAATGTGTGTCTGTCTGCAAAAACAGAAATAAATGTTTGACAAAACTGATGCTGTTTATGTGTCTGTATGTTTGTGAGGGTGTTCTGACCTTGGCTTCCTGCTCGTTAAAGGTGTTTGTACTCAGCATCTGAGCCACTGCTTCAAACGCCGCCGTCAGAGGCAGCATGAACTGTTCGAACTGGTCCTCATCTTCACCTGCAGACACAGACACACACGAGGCCCAGTGTTAACTGTGTGTGTGTGGCTCCTGCAGACCACGTCACACTTCATTTCCAGGCACCAGTATCTCTCCTGTTTCAACTTTTGTGTTGTTACAAGATAAAAACTTTCTGCTGCTTCTTCATCACAAGGGGTGCCGCAGTGGGTCGTTCTGGATCTGTGTCTCAGCGACCTTTTGCCAAGTGAAGTCTACAAAAAGTCCGAAACTGAAGAACTTGAAGCCACACCAGCGTGTGTGTTTGTGTCTGCGTACCTAAATCGACCATCAGCAGGCGTCCTAGTGCAGTGTAGAAGGTGGTCCGACACCTCATGTCGCTCAGGTTGGACTGGTTGTTCACTCCCAGGAAGGAGAAGTGCTCGCTCTGACAAAGACAGCAGCAGGAAGTTCATCACAGCTCACTTTCTTCTTCGTGTGTCAGCTCAACTCGTTTTAATCAGACGTGAAACTTGGGCTCCGATAAATGTGAAGTACTCACCGTGTGGTTGTTCAACATGAACTGGACAGCGCTGAGTTTCACCAGCTTCCTTACGCTGCTGTACGTGCAGACAGTGAAGTCAAGGAGAAAACGTTGACCCAGAGCCCCACCCCTTCCTTTAACTCAGTGCCTGGTTTAACCTTTAAGTCCTTAAGATGGATTCATTATCCTGCTCAGTAGCTTTTCATGACTCACGGTTCATAATTATCCTTATTTATTAGGCACCAGGCCCTCAGCTCATCTGAAACAAGCTGCTCAACATTTAAAGACAACTTTCTTCTGATTGGCTGCCCCTCATTAACGATAAGATCAGGTGGGCAAGGCTTCTTTTGCTTTACTTTCACTACACAAAAACAACAGCAAAGATAAAAACTAGACTAAATCAACATGAAAACATTTGTGTGGGTCACAGACATGAAGGATATCCTAAGGAGAGGTCATTCAGGAGCTGGAGTGTCTTGGAGGTGATTGGTTCACACTGGCCCCAGTACTTCAAGTTTGTGATACTGAAAGAGAGGAAAGTTTACTTCTACATATTTACAGCGGCTGAGAGTTCGTTTAACTTTGAACATCGGCTCTCAGGTGTGCCGGAGTTACCTGGACTTCAGTTACTCACATTTTCCCTATAAAGACGCTGAGTACCATCGTCTCGTCATTCAAGCCCAAAACTTCTGATAGTCGTCGATAAAGCTACGAACAAACACAAACAGGAAGTCACATGATCACCACGCGGCTGCCACTTCAGAGGACGCTTCAAGTCATTTCTCTGTTTTCAGTTTGGAACAGTCTGCACCGAATTCTGCTTCTTATTATTTTACTTTAGTTCCAATGAAAACAGAAACAATAATAATAAATATTTTAATAAAATAATATCAAACCTGTCCACATTCAGTAAAATACTGAACATTTTACTGAATGCTTGATCACCCTCAGCGTTTAAAAAGGGTTTCAGGACTTTACTACTCCCCTAAATTTAGTTTTAGCCCCAAAACGCTAAATCGATTGAATCCAGCCAGCCAGAAATCAGTAATTTGGCCCGAGCACTGTGTGAACAACGCTCCAGATTCAGCCAGACTTCCCAGCCCGAGAACAGGTACTGGAACTGAATCCAAAAGTAAGGCCTCGGGTTTGACCGATGTTTTGACAAAACCGACTGAGATTCTCCGAGCTCTGGAGGTTGCAGACTTTTCCGAGTTTCTCTTGGGCATCCTGAGGCATTCCTGGGCCAGCAGAGATATATAATCATATACTCTGTGCAGTGAGTTACTGCTGCGCCCCGGGGAACCACTGGAGGAGCAGGAGGAGGAGGCTGACCATGTGACTCACAGCTGACTCTATGCCTACCTAACACCACATCCTGAATTTTAAACACCACCATGATGCTCTGCGAGCCAGCAGGGGGCGCTAACACCAACCACAATTTACTTTCAAGCACTTATCTGGATGTTCACACTTTGCAGTTTCTGAGCAGAGAGATCACACAGAGTCAGACCTGCTCATTCATGTCAGCTGAAAGGGGTGGAGCTTACAGAGAGGCGCGCCTTACCTTTGATGATTTCTGCACCTGGTCACCGATGTAGATCTTTCTGAACTGCTCGAAGAAGCTGAGCATGGCCAGCTCCAGCCTCTCATTCCCAGCTTGAGCGAGCCGCGAGTCTGTCAGGTTCATGAGCTGGAGCACCCTGAGGCAAACGCAGGAAACGCAAGGTCAGGCTTTCAGCGACAGGAAGTCACGCCCCCAGACACCGGCTCGCCACATTCGCACTCTTACCGACAGACTAACTCTCCATCCATGGCATCCTGCTCGTCTGTGCTCGCGAACGACACGCGTCCTCCGATCACTGCCCCGATTATGTAAACCAACCACGTGAGCCGACCTGCAGAGAAGCAGAGGAGGCGTCAGACTCCCGAAGTCCCCAAAATAGCACAGGGGTGGGGCTCGCGCTCTTACCCTCCTGCACTGTGATGTCCATGGCGCTCGAGTTGGTGGACTGCAGCAGCTCCTGGTAGGTTTGAGCCGCCTGGTCGAACAGCTGGACGAGCAGTGCGCATGTCTTCTCGTACTCGCAGCGGCCGATGGTGGAGAGCTGGTCCAGCTGCTGCTGAACGAGGCCGGCGTCGTCCAGAGGGTCCTCCAGCCCGTCCCTACGGACAGAGACATGCTCAGCTCATCCCTAAAAACCCTCAGGTGAAGTTTGCCTGAGCCATCACCGACCCAATCCTTCAGACTCAAACCATCGTCACTGCACCGATTCACAGCCACAAACACCGAACACATCATGGGAGTAACATCCAGAATCTGTTCCCAACACATCTAAGTTTTTATGTACATCTTATGAACGCATTAATTAAATTAATGGAATAAATGGAAATGCAATCTTTTGCTGGAAAATCAAACAAGATGAAATCCTGTCTAACTTTAAGGTTGGTTTAAGTCTCACCTGAGGATGACATGGACCGACTCGAGTCGGGACGTGATGTAGGCCTTGGTGACCTCTGGAGTGTACGTCTCCAGCAGATGGGGCTCCGTGGCTTTAACATAAGGGACTGATGCTGCCAGGCGCTGCCACAGGCTCAGCAGGTAGTGAACACTGTTGGGGGCGAACTCCCAGTGCTGAGGAGGAAGAGTAGGAGTAAAGAGTCAGGTACACAACACTGCTGCTTGACCACGATGTAATTGTGTGTGTGTGTGTGTGTGAGTGTGAGAGAGAATATATACACACATACCCTTTTTTTTTTTTTTTTTTTTTTTTTTTAAACGTGGATGACACACACATACACTATTACAGACGGAAAAAGTTAAAAAACCCACCTGCAGACTGGTGACGGTGAAGTTGGCGATGAGGCGAATGACCTCTGGGTAGTTTTCCACTTTGACCAGCTCACCCAGCTGGTAGTTACTCTTCAGCCTCGCCAGCAGGCGGCAGAACTCGTGGTAGTTGTTTGGATCGGGCAAACACTGAAGCACAAACACACATTGTTCAACACACACGAAGCTACAGAGGTGTGTGTGTTTTCAGACAGGTGTGTGTTACCTGTGGGTTTGCCAGTATCCTCTTCACTCCGTCCACCAGGTGTGACAGAAACTTTGCTCGCTCTGCATTGTTGAAGAGAGACCTCCGAACTGAGGCAATCTGAACTAGACACGACAACACCTGCACCCAGACACACACACGAACAGTAAAGCTTCACGCATCAGTCTGCAGGCTGTAGTCACATGACTGTGCTCACTTACCAGTGGGGAGAGGGATGGAGGGATGGAATGATATAAATTGAAAAACAGCTGCAGGGTGGAGGAATCGAGGAACGCTGCAGAAGACAAAACACAGATTTAACCGTTTTCATGTTGTCGTGAGGCAGTAAATATCAGTAACAACACCACATTAATCTGTAAGCGGCGGGCGCCTCGCTCCTCTACCTGATCTCCATGATGTGGGGATCTGCACGGTGCACAAGTCGTCCGACGACTCGTCCGTGGAGGTTCCTATGAAGTCGTAGTTGAGGCAATTGTAGCTGAGCTTCAGGAGCTGCATCAGCAGGCCGTGCTGAGACTCATCGTTCAGGTTCAGGTTCTTCCCTGAAGCCTGAAAAGCAAACCCATCATCATCATCATCAGCATCAACAAACCGCCATCATCATCAGCTTCACTCAGGCGTTTAATATGATCTGTTAGTGTCCACAGCGAGCTGCCTCACTCAAAATACATCTTTATATGAGTTTTTAGAGCAGCTTTGCGTGATCCACAGGTCAAAATAATCCTTTGTCCTACAATGGGCCTTAGTTCAGCCTTTAAGACCCCCATTTTCTTTTGATTGGCCAACTTGTGGAAGCCTGCTTAAGGGCAGCACTTATGTTTTCCTTGCAGAGATCACATTTTCATACTTTCTGCTCTTTGTTTGAAGCATCAACTCATGTTTAATATGAACATTAAATATCTGACACAAAGAAGACACAAGTTTTATTCTGACAGTGTCAGACTAACATGGACATGCAAAGAAAAAGAATAAATCTAAAGTTAAGGTAGATAAATTGAGGAATTGATACAAAATTAAATACAGAACAAAAATAAAATAACACAGGTCTGAAATAATTAAAAAACTAAAAGCGGGAAATCAGTACAAAAATGAAATGCAGTGTATATGTAAGCCTGTATGGGAGAAAATGCCGACAGGACGAAACAAACCTGCTTGAGGAGGTTGCAGGAAAGCGTGAAAATGTCAAAGAGCGAGGAGTCTCTGAACGAGGAGGCGATCTTCCTGTGTTTGGTCAGAGGATGCGTCGTGTCGGCCTGAGGAGAAAAAAAAAGAAAAGAAAAAAAGATCAGAGTCGGCAGAAAATCTGAGGACCAACTAATGCTGGTGATTTCATCATCAACAAAAAATAAATAAAAATGACACTTCCAGAGTTTAGCTTCAATATCCTGCACTGTACGCTCACTGTATATTACACAGATATATTTTATTTTGGAATCAAGTCACTTGATTTCTTTTAATCCACCTTACTGAACTTTTTATTTTTAAGAGACTTTATTATTTCCTTGCTTGTTTTTAAAGCTGCTGTACTTTTTTGAACATTATAACTAGGTTGATTTATTTTTGCTCTACTGAGCCAGTATTTGGTAACATCCCTGGAGCAGGTGACACTCATAGGGATCATTTTCATGTTCTGTAGAGCCTGTAAAGGTCAAATGACCCTTTGCGGTTGGTCAGATGCTGCCAACATCATCACTTTCGTTGAACGTGCAGCGAAATCTGGGTTAGCAAGTTACAAGTTAACGGTCATGTGACTGTTTACCCTGACTGCTGCTGTTAGTGTAAGTGAATCTGGATACAGGAAAGGTATGCTGGATATGCTGAACTCGTTTCGTAGTATAGAGCCCAGTTTGGTCTGGACACGTCACCAAACATTCAAACTCTTCGGCCTGCTGTGGTCGTCGATCACTGCGAGGATCTGTTTAAATCTGCCACACCTCCATAAATTGCACGCTGTGACTTACCTGATTGATCTCATTGGTCAGCTGGGACAGGATGGTGACTCCTATGATGCAGTGTTCAACGCTGTCCTGTAAAAACAACCACACAAAAGGTTAGAAACGCACACAGATCAGGTTAAACTAATCCAGGCTTAAATGATCCTGTTTGTTTCTTTCTTCTCACACACTGAATAAAACAGGTCCAGAAACAGAGTAAGCAGGTTTGAGCCATGCGGAGAAGTCATTATGACATCAAAGTACGCTGCACATTTACACCAGATCAAATGAGCCTACTTAACAGTTATAAAAGCACCGAAATCACCATGGTAATGATCGAACCAATAAGCTGAATCTTCTTACTTTTAAAAACTTGCTTAAAACTTTTTATTCTGACAAATTAAACAAATAAATATACACAAGATTCACAGGACAGAAGGGTTTCAGCGCTCTGACCTGCAGGAAGCGTGTCACGTCTGCGATCACGTTTCTGAACACGTAGTCGTCTTTCTGACAGTCGAACCAGCCCAGCTTGGTGATCCTGGCGTAGAGCTGGATCAGAGCCTGCGTCACAAACGCCGCCAACTTCGGCCGCGTCGCCAGGTAGTTCAGCACATAGTTCCCTGAAAAAACAAACAAACAAAACATTTAGCAGCGGCTTTTCAAAATAAGACACTAAAACACCCTGCTTTGCTTTACTGAAAACCCCACAACCTGTTCAACTAGTAATATCGATTTTGTTATATTTTGAAAGACAAACATCTTCATTGTCATTATTGAGGTTTGATGAGTGCATCTCTGTTGTGACTGTTAATGCATCACTCCAGCTTCTCTTTAATCCTCAGACTGACCTGACCTGCAGGGTTTATCCGCTTTTTTCAGGAGATACTCACGGATATCAATGCGTTGCTCGAGGGGTAGAGGGTTGCTGGTCCGAGAAACCAGTTTTGACAAACAGGTGGCTGCGAGCAGCTGAGAATATGAAGACTGACAGGAGACAAAACAGTGAGGTCAGGTTATCTCCTCTGACAGCCATCTACATGCTTTTATTCTGACAACAGAAGAGGAAATGGCCTTTCAGATATGCTGGTTAGTGAAGGGGTTGCTCCATCATTATCTCAGGCAGATGAAAAAAAAATTGAAATCTTAAAATATACCCTCACACCTACAGAAACCTGCTCATAAATATGAAGTACGAGTTGACTCCACTTCATTTTAGAGTTACCTCCTCATTAGTGTGGGGGGTCAGCGATCTTCACCTGGATGACACGATACTTCATCCATCCCAATTAAAACAAACCCTTTGAAATATTTCAGTTTGTGTTTATCAAGCACCGAATATGATATAAATATTAAGTACAAATATTTAAAAATTTGTTGTGTTGGGATTCTTGGATTTTATCGTGTGTCTGCACGTTGTGGTCATGTATCTGTGTGATACCATTTCTCTCTATGAGAGGAAACGCTGCCCACCCTTGAGGTAAAGCTTTTGCAGGTGAACCTGTGGATGGATTAGTCGGTGCTCAGCTAACCCTCATCAGGGCGTGACTCCTCCCCCTCATTTTTCACTGACTTGACTTTTGTCCAAGTGAAAGATGGAGCACAAAACTGAAAGTCTTCATGCTTTCAGCTTCTCCAAAAATCCCCCATCATGTCTGCTGAGTCTGATCTGAATCTGCAGGGTCAGGCACAGGACTGTCTGACCCTGCAGAGCATCATCTCTGCTAACATGGGAAAGTTAAACTGAAGCTGCTCGGACAGTCCGGCCGTAGTCTGTACTCACGCTGCCTCTCTCCAGCAGCAGTTGACATTTGCTGAGACAGTCGGGGCTGTTGGTGAATTCCACCAGAGCTTTCTCAGCCTGGTGTCGGACGGCGGTGTCGGTGGTCTCGTACAGCTGCTTACACAGGATCTCCAGCTGGGCGAGGCCCTGGATAAGACAGAGGGACACAGCGCAGGCTTATCAGCGAGCCGCAGCCGGCTCGAGTCTTTCATCGTTTCAGACAAACAGAGATCACAGCAGATAAGACGGGCGGCCACGCCGAGCTTTACACACTCATAATCACAGACACACATGCCGAGCGCCATCTGCTCCAACCGTCTCGGGTTACTTTCTAGGAAAACTACACCGACAGGGCCAAAGATGGGGGACAGCGGCATGAGTGCAGGTGGAAGCTGATGGTCTGATGGTGTTTACAGCCTCCACCTAGGTGCGCTAGCCACCTCCACTCGTGTGATGCGTTGAGGGTACATGGAGTGAGGTATGACAGAGCACTGCATCATGTGTGTCGAACTTCTGCAGGCGTCAGATAAGCGGCGAGCACCAAACCCCGCCCACGGTGATGCCCGCAGACCCTCAGCTTACACTCAGCTTCACGTGAAACTCATCAAGTTCAACAG
>NW_005187885.1:20492-29447 GCF_000239375.1 Pundamilia nyererei
TTAAGCCATAGAAGACAACTCTCAAATCGTCTGATGATGCCCGCAGACCCTCAGCTTACACTCAGCTTCACGTGAAACTCATCAAGTTCAACAGACACACACACACACACACACACACACACACACACACACACACACACACACACACACACACACCTACCTAACATCTAATAACATCTAAGAAAAAGAAAACTAAACCGAAAAGATATTCCGCAAAAAAGTTATAAAAATAGAACGAGAGCATTTTCCAGTTTTCCTCATAAATTTGTTTTCCTCGTGTAAATTTTCCATGTTTTCCCAAGGTGTTGGCATCAGCCTGATTCCGGCTCTTCCCGGTGCAGCAGCCGACAGATGCTTCCAGTTTCTAATTTTAAATCAAACTGTTTCTATTTTTAAATTTGTGCCGTGCGTCTGGCCTGCAGACGGATGTTTTCTGGATTTTAACTGCTGCTTTTATTTTGCAGATACATACTCTGGGTGCTTTAATCTCACAGGTGACATCCACTCTCTCTAACGACCAGCAGGGGGTGACTCTTCTGAGGTCTGATTGGATGCAAGCCACCTGACCTCTGAGCTCATCAAACGCTTTCTGATGAGTTTGTAGGTTAGTTTTATGAGTGAATAAAAGTGAAGTTTATTTTGGTCCCATTAGAGTGAGGGAGGACGATAGTGAGTCCTGACTGCTGAGTCCGTTTTAGATATGAAAATCAACCAGATCTAAGAAACGCTCCCAAACTTCCTGTAACTCTGAAAGCATTCACAGTATTAAGGTTAATTTTTCATGGCTTCATTAAATTAAATTAAAAATGAAATCAGCTGATTCTGAAGTTTCCTTTGATTTGGTTGATTTAATATGAAATGAACTGTTTTCAATCTATTTTACAAAATAAAAGCTTCTGTAATTACGTGAAAATGACAAAGAAATCTGGGCTAGACAATGACCACAGAGGTTCATAGAGAGCTGCATGCTTTACTTTCATTATTCAGGACTAACCTGAACTTCTGCCATTTGAACTGGTTCCCATAACACAGGAGCTGGTTTTACAACTTCCTCACAAAGTTTCCTCATCGTGCTGCCACTGAGCAACACTTCTGGGCTGGCGTTAAACTCTCAGATTTCAGTTTTCACAACCATCAAACTGAGCGACAGCAGCGTCACAGATTAACTCACGACCTTCAGATCCCACTGAGAGTGACGGCTTTTGATGGCCTGTTATTCTGTTTGATCACATGTTTGTGACTGAATATCAGCTCTGTGTGCGTCTTTATCCTGATACTGTTGTTGTATACGTCTCCTTTGAAACAGACTTTTAATGAGACTTTTACCTGATAAATAAAGGATCACTATAAATGTGATGTGACTCGAGCCGGCAGCCTCCAACCACCAGACCAGTTACATGAAATGAAGTTCTCACCAGCTCAACTAAAACTGCTTTCAGCAGGACAGGAAAGACTTCGAGGAAGTAATCTGAATTTCCTGATTTCCAGCAGAACAATTACAGATAAGAAACCAATCAAACAAAAAGAAAATCTTTAAAGTTAACGTGATTGAGGAGCCTTATTTTTACCTGGCTAACACAAACTTCACCCTGATATACGACTCAAAGTCCTCAAACCACTCATATCGGAAACATTTTAAAATCTGGCTCATAAAGCAACCATTAACCCGAGCATCACGGTGTAAATGTACTGGCTCCTGCATCTGGGCTGTATGCAGACCTCCCCTTCATCTCCACCTTCACACCATCACAAGGACTGGAGAGGAACTTTCTCTCACTCGATCAATAAATCAATCGGCTTTAACGCTGATCCATGTGGAAATAAGGATGCAGTTTCTTTACAGTGGCAGCTAACATGTCCTCACTGGTCTAACTTTGTGTTTTCAATCCATAAACAGTGTTTTGGTCCATAAACAGTGAAAACTTCACCTGTGCTGACTCTGACGTCTAATCTTAATTAAATAAACCCAGAGACTCACATTTACTGTCACAAACGACTCAGAAACACAAACAAACGTGAAAGAAGTAGCAAACCTTTGATTCCTTTTAAATTCTGTCTATTTGTCTGCATAATTATCATATTCAGTCAATAACTCTTAACACAATTGGTCTCTTTTTATTCGACCGTCTGCTCAAAGAGTTTCTAATAACCTTAGTCCTAAAATGATGATAACCAGAGGAAAGCACATCTTCCTGCTCGTAACCCTGCAAGCTCCTTCAACAATATTCTTCTCTATTATATTCAGGACATATAAAAACTGCAGAACAGAAGGATGCATTTGTTTTTTTAGTTTTATAATAAAGATATAAAGCCCAAATTTGTAAATGCTGTAGGTAAGTGTGAAGGTAAATCTGACTTAGAGGGTTGGTACTGGGAGCTTGAGTCCAGCTGCAGGCCTGCGAGCAGCAGTGTGAATGTCACAGATCTGAATTTATCTGCATCGGAGCTTTTTCTGGCGTCAAACCACAACTCTGTTGCCATGCTTTAGCTCATCATTTAGAAACATGCTGCGGCCGTGCTGGAGACACGAGCACACAGGTGTGATGATTTCATCACCGGTTCAGTGACCATGAGATGCTGCAACAGCTGAAAGAGACCAAACTTTGTGTCAGTGCAGGTGTGGGAGGAGGACAGAGGTGTTTTCTTTATGGCTTCAGGAGAGTCCAGCCCACCTCAGAAACACCAACAGCCAGTGAGCCAAGCTTCAGGCTGAAGCTTTACAGGTAAGCTAGTAGAGAAACATCTCAGCCTCCTCTGGTGATGCTGCAGGAGCATCGACCTCCCTGCTGACGGCACACAGACCAGTTAGAATGAAACCACTGAATAAAACACTCAGCTGCACGCGAGACTCGGGAAACTGTTTATTCCTCATCTAAACTCATGAAGAGTCACTTCAATGAAAGTGAGTTACAAAAACAACCGAAGCGTCCAAACAGCAGCTGTGTTCACCAAAGACTTTAAATAACCTGTATTTAAACTGAACATTGTCGTGTTTTTTTTCTTCACAAATATGCAACTACTACTATCATTTAATCCACCTGGAAACACACAGTGTCCCATGGAGGCGCCATAGAGGTCGGGTGTGATCCTGACAGGATCGCAGGTGTAAGGATGGAGGTGATCTGACCCTTGGAGCTCCCTTAGAGACCAGACAGGCTGGCAGATTTGGGAGGAGCTCGTAGCACAGACGCACAGCACCTGACTAGGATGCGTCCCATAGCTGGGGAGTCTCTGCTTAGACCGAGGTAAGCATCAGAAAACAGATATAATAAATAATAACCTCACCTCACAGGAATAGGTTCAGTCGAAACCTGAGAGCAGATTTTTTATTTATTAACGTATTTTATATTCTATAAACTCCTGACAGCTCTGCAGGCTCGAGCTACGATGGCCCATGTGTGCAGAAACATAATAAACATAATGGAGGGATATCCTTTGAAACCTCCCGAATCATTAAATATTCAGGAGGTGATTTTTGGTCTGCAGCTTATCTCCATAAACAGAGAACCTGTGGGAGGCGTCAGGGAGCAGACGGCTGATCAGCTATTATCTAAAGATTACCAGATGGACATTTAATCATCATTAGCAGGAATCCTGAACATCACAGGAGCACGGCTGTCAATAAAGGCCACCCCTTTTTATTCAAATAAACACACAGGTGTATGAAAAACAGCAGATTCAGTGCCTGAAATGTCTGAAGAAAAATCCTCTCCATCATCATCTGCTGTCACTACACAAACATTAGAAACTGTTTTATGGAGCTAAAGAGCCCAAATCTCTTTTCCTGCTGTGGACTGACTCCAGCCTGACTGCGTGAGGAACACCAGGGTAAACGTTGGACTTTAAGTGAACTTTTTAGACTCGGGCGGGTGATTCTGACCTCATGACCGCATGGCGTTGGCCATCGACTCGCCACATCACATCATCATTGAATGACAGCTCATAACAGCTGAACTGACTAAAGTTAGTGTTTGATCACAGGAATGAAGGTGTGTGGGCTCATGCTCTAACGTGAGACGATCTTTTAAAAATTACACGTGAATGTTATTTTAAATACAGTGAGGAAAGTGAACAACCCCCCATCAGAACAAGGCAGCCACATGATCATCAGTCTGGAGACAAACGGCTGAGTGAAAGCAAACAGCACACAGTGGATACGAACAGTAAATATCAGCCTGATCTTTATTCCACCAAAAACTGTCTCAGTAACACCAGAATGAACTTAAGTGGTTCGTTTTCAGTCATTTAATATCATTAAAAATACTTAAGTCTTCGTTCTGTTAGATTTCAGCTACGAGAACTGCCCGACGTGAGGCCCTTCTCTTACTTTACTGGCACATTATTAATTATGAATTTATGAGCTACATCCAGCTCAGTGGTACCAGTATAACCATTACATAAGTGAAGACTTTCACCCGGATTATCAGACAGTTTATGGCACTCACAGGATCATAAACCTGGGAGTAGGTGATGGAGTAAGTGTCATTTCTAGGTAAAAAAAAAAAAAAAAGCTTTAAAAACTTTATTTTAGGTTAAATCTGCTAACTTAAAGCTGTTTTTATAAAATTTGCTGTTTTCATGTCTTTGAATTTATAGTTAATCTGTATAACCATGAAAATAGCTGCCAGAATAATTTATATTATCATTTTTATCACTAATAAATATTTTCTCCCCAGTATTCTGACCAGAGCTGAGACTGAAAAACCTGAAATCATCGTCACATGTTTACCCAGAATCCCTCAGAAACTCACCTGAACGTTTGATTACCTGGTAAATTATTGAAATATTAATGAAATCAGGCTGAGATGTTCCACTTTGACCACATTCAGTGAATCTGTGCCCCACCTGAGTTCGTACAATCCTTCCTGGGATTAAAGCTGATCACAGATAAACCGATTAAAGTTACTCTGAAGCAGAAACAATAATAACGAGCTGTTACAGCCGCTAACATGAGAGGATCGGATGAGTTTCTCCTCATAGTTCATGCATGCTGTGCGCAATTAACAATATATTATGTCATGTCACACACAGCTCATGTGACCAGCAGAGAAAACGAAAGCTGGCTTCACCTGTCGGGGTTTCACCTGCCCCTCAGCACAAAGTCTCCACAGTTTCCTCACAGAGTTCCCTGCAGGGGCATCATGGAGGAAGTCCAGAGCAGCTGAACTTCATCCCTCGGCTTCCCAAACATGTGCCGGAGCACAGCGCCTTGGCTAGTTGCCGCTCCATTCTGCCCACACCAGGGTAAAAACCCCCGCTGTCCTCACCCTGGAGCCCCTCGCGGGTCCGACCCGGTACCATCGCCCTGTTTTACCGACTAACGCTCACACAGACCAGGTCATGTTTTCAAACACGCTCGGGCGGGAGAAGTTGACGTGTAGATATGCTAACGTTAGCCTAGCCTGCTGCATGGCTGGGTGTCGTTACCGGAGCGAGCCGTGAATAAAAACACAAAAACCTGGAACTCCGGGACAGAAGCTCCGGGTACCGCGCCCGGTCCGTCTGGGATAAGCGTGTTTACGGCGGTTCCCGGTGGCGCCAGGTGACCGTGCGTGCTAGCCTGGCAGCTATCCGTCTGCAGCTAACCGCCTGTTTCATTGTTTACTTCACTGAAATACATCGATTTTTCCCGCCGCTCGCCCTCCGGTTACTCGCCTCTGATGGCCACGGACGCCGGAACTCACCAGGCTGGACACTCGAGGCCGCAGACTCCCTTGTTCGCCCCGGAGCCCGAACCCTCCCCTGGCTGCTAGCAGCGGCTAGCCTCTAGCCCGTGCTGTGACAGCAGGCCACAAGTCAACACAGGCGGCCGCATCCTTTCTTTCTCCCCGCTAGCTCCACCGCGGCCGCCGCCCGCACGCACCGGCTGCACGCTGGCTCCGTGCCGGGAGCGGCGCACTCGGATCCGGCCTCAGCTTCAGCTGCGCCCGCCTACAGAAATTATCCGCGACAAAAACATGAAACCTCCGCTTACCTGCACATGATCCGCCATTTTTCTCCATTTCATGCACCTCTCACTCCCCCGCTTATGGGTAACCAAAGTGACAACAGCGCCCCCGCTGGTGGCCGCTGGCAGGACTCCAGCAGCACGATGCAACACAATGTAACACAATGGAACGCAATTTAATATAACACAATACAATTTAATACAATTAAATACAACATAAAATAATTTAATACAACACAATGTCATTTAACAATACAAATAGATTAATAAACTATACATCTCATTAATACAACGCTGTAAGGCTATGTTACAATACAACACAATGTAATGCACTACAACACACTGGAATCAAATACATAGAGACATGAATGCATAATAACATGTAACAAAGAGAAGTTATGCATACAATCAGAGTTTGTTTAGTGACAGACATTTTACAAACTCATTAGAAAACCTTTTTTAAATAAATTTCTGACTTTTTAAATTAATTTTACTGTCATATTATTAATATTATTATTATTATTATTATTATTATTATTATTAGTAGTAGTAGTAGTAGTAGTAGTATTAGTATTTTAACTGACATTTTTAAAGGTGCTTATAGATAGATGGCCTAAATGGACAAATGTAATATAACATCTTATCATATAGTAAAACATCAAAAAACAAGAACAGTATTATAATGTATGATTTATTAAATTGAATATTTTATTTGTATTTCTAAAGTTATTTCGTGTTTATTTATTGCACTTGCGATTTTTATATTATTACTAATTATTTATATTTACATTTATAATTATATTTTTGCTTGATTGTATTTGGGATTGTTTAATTTCAGATGAGTTTAGACCTCATTAGCATATTTGTTTGGTCATATTATATCTAAGCCCTTGTTGTATTTTTGTTGCTGTTTGAATGAATGTCCTAAACGCTGGATTATTAAAATATTTCTGTCGTTGAGTCATAATCTTAAACATAACAGTGATGTAGTCCAGTGAAGCACAATGCCATCTAATACGATAACATGTTTTAGTATAAAACTGGAAGGTGTGCTGTGGATACTGCAGCCCCCTCTGGTGGATGTTAGTGGATCTACACAGGTAAGCTCAAAAGTAATCAGAAAGGAATAGATTCATATTTTTTCATTTATTTAAATTTGTAATTTTTGAGTGTTAGCACCATCACCTCACAGGAAGAAGGTTGTGGGTTTGAATCCATCGGCTGCCTGGGTTCTTTCTGTTTGTATGTTCTTCCCGTGCACAGTCCAAAGACGTGCTCGTTAGGTGAACTACTGATCTGGAATCTGCAGTAGGCGTGAATGACTGTCTGTGTTATTCCTGCCATATACTGGTGACCTGTCCAGGATGCACCCACCTCTTGCCCAGTGAGAGCTGGGATAGGCTTCAGCACCCGAGCACTCCTGAACTGGGTAAATGGATGGGTGACTATCATTTTTATGATATTTCTATTTAAATAAATAGATATGTGTATAAACAACAGGTTTTATGAGCCTGTGTGATCACAATGTGATCTCCACATTTGCAGACAGATGTGCAGCTCCTCAAAGGATGAGCTTTGAATGAACCTGACTTTCATGTTATTCTGTAATCATCATCATGCACTCAGAGCCAGTCTGTGTTTAACATGCAGACTAACAAAGACTGCAGCTGTCAGGTGCCACACACACTTTTTTCTTAGAATAAAAGTTACATTTAAACATATTTTATTTTTTAAATTTTGGATCTTTTTCCCTTAAATTCTGAATTTTGTGTTTTCTCTTCAGGCAAAAATAAATAAATAAAGTTTTGATTTGGGCTGGTTTTCTAATTTTTTCCCCCTCTCTCTGTTATTTCTGGTTTTTATTTGGTCACAGTCATGTTGTTATTGTAAATTGTTATGTTGCTGTAGCAAATAAAGATTTGAAGGTAAAAAAAAATGGCAGGTTTGATAACGATGATAAACGTCTTCTGCAGTGGCTTAGACAATACTGTAGTTTCAGGTCTGACCGCCAGAGGGCAGAAAACTGCCAGGACTCTGACATAGGGTCAAAACTTCCTATCCGGACTTTCAAAATAAAACCAGTAGCGTAAACAGATGCCACGAGAGAAGTTTTTCTAAAAGTAGAAACATGGCAAGAGCAAATGACTGTTTTTCCTGTAACCTGAACCTCAAAGTTAAATCTGTCAGAAAAGAAACTTTGATTTCCTAAAACATTAAAATAACGCGTAAATCTCTCTGAGTTGTCTGGAAGTTTCTTCTTCACATCACTATGATACACTTGTTTTCCATCATCAAACAGGATGATATAAGGATATGCTGTATCAGGATCCAGAGTCACATCCACTGCATACTACTGGACCTTCTTCAGCTCTGTAGCCTCAGACAGCTTCTTCTTCCTGAGTTTCCTGAGTGTCTCCTCCAGCTGAGCCACAGCTCTCACCACAGTCCCCTCATATGATGGCGGGATGGACGCTGATGACGCACTCTGACGGAGAAGGATTTTTATTTAAAATTCACTTTAAATTTCATTTTTAAAAAGAAAGAAACAAGTGTCAGTGTTGTACTCTTTACAAAAATTGGTGTTATTGGCAGATTTTCAACTTTCTGATGGTTCTTGAACAATGGTCCCAGAAAAACAAATCTGAGCCTAAAAATATGACATTTTTAAATGTCTCATTTCAGAATTGTCCAAAAATAAACCTTTTACATCAAGAAACTCTGCTTTGCTTTTATTTTGAAAGAGCTACAGAAACAGTGTAAGAGTAGGAAGTGATGCACAAACAGTAATTATTTAGAATGATCAATATTGACATAAAATACAAATTGAGTACTCATGTAATTGATAACATTTACAATGTAAAGCAATAAAATCAAATAAAGAGAAAAAGAAACAATGAAACATTCAGGAGATATCTATCTATCTATCTATCTATCTATCTATCTATCTATCTATCTATCTATCTATCTATCTATCTATCTATCTATCTATCTATCTATCTATCTATCTA
>NW_005187885.1:30416-43451 GCF_000239375.1 Pundamilia nyererei
GCTGTGATGGAGAAACAGGTTTACCTTTTAGGTGACATGAATGAGTTGAAGGGAAGTTATGAACTGTTTCTGAGAGACAAATAACACCAGGATCCTTTTTTTTATGTAGCTGACAGCTGGTAACTGTGCAGGGGCGGGTCTAGCACAGTGTTGCCAGGGGTCCATGGGCATTAACAGGGAAAGGGGGGCACAAAGAAGTACTTTTATTTCTTATTCTCATTTAAAATGTCTAGCTTTTAAAAAGTAATTATCAGAATCTTACAACAAACGATTGATAGATTGATGCATATATACCATCAAGACAGTGTACATCACTGTCACAACAGCGTTTGTTTTCATTCAAAGGCTTTATGATTTTTCCTATAATGGCGGGCTGGTCAGTCAAAACGCCCGGGCCAATTTTCTGTCCCAGTCTGTATGCAGCTCATCTGCAGTCTGGTGTTACCTACATCTTCCTATTCGGAAGGCAGAATTTCCGAGTTCTGAGTACAAGCGAAAGCACCACGACTGCAGTTTTCGTGTTGGATGTAAAAACCGCACATGACGCTGTGACGTAGGCTAGAATCATGGCGGTGGTCAACGACAGTCCAGGTGTGGGATTTCTCTCGTGGAAATATACACATTATCTTTTCCTTTCTATTGGTAGGTGGCACAGTGCACTTGTGGCAAGTAAGCAAGCTAGAAGACTGTCAAAGTTATGGAAGCAACACATTACCAAGAGAATTCTGAGTAAAAGCAAAGTTACTTTCCCTAGTAACTAGTTACTTTGAAAGTAACGAGTAACTTGAAGTAACTGAGTTACTTTTGATAGCAGTAACTAGTAATGTAACTAAGTTACTATTTTAAAATAACTTACCCAACACTGCTAATAACAGATTAAATGCCATGTTGAGGCTGTCATTTTTAGCATCTACATGGATGTTAAAATCACCCACAATAATTGTTTTATCTGATCTGAGCACTAAATCAGATAAAAGGTCTGAGAAATCAGACAGAAAGTCTGTGTAAGGCCCAGGTGGACAATAGAATTATCACAAATATGGCTGGTTTTTGAGTTGTCCAGCTAGCTTGGACAAGGCTAAGCATCAGGCTTTCAAATGAATAAAAACTCTGTCTTGGTCTTTAGTTGAGTAAAAAGGTGGTGTGGAAAATTGCTGCCTCACCACCCCCTTGGCCTGTGCTTCAAGGATTCTAATAGGTAGTATGACTCTGGTGTGTTAATTAATTTAAACTCCGCTGTGTCCATGTCAAGGTTGCGTCATTCTGTCATGTACGTAACATAATCATCCTGCTGCAACCAGGTTTCTGTAAGGCAGAGTAAATCGATTTGTTGATCAATTATTGATTCATGTATTAACAGAGACTTGGAAGAGAGAGACCTAATATTTAGTAATCCACATTTCACTGTTTTACTCTTTGGTTCAGATGATGATACTGTATTGTTCTTTCTTTGTAATTTTTTTATGTTTATGTAATTTTTTGCTGTTTTTTTAGTTTGTTTTTTGTCTGTTTAGGAGCTGACACCTTCACTAAGGGGATGGGGTTTTGGGGGTATAACAGGAGGAGGAAGCTGCAGAGAAATGTGTTAGACTGATACTTTGCTTCCTGGTTCCAACTCTGGATAGTCACGTTTTGGGGGGTTTATTCAATTTGGCCAGATTTCTGGAAATGAGAGCTGTTCCATACAAAGTGGGATGGATTCTCTCTCTTCTAAGAAGACCAGTTTTACTCCAGAACAAAAGAAACCAGAGTCCAAAAGAAAGAACCAGAAGTACAGGGGTTTGACTGTGTGGAAGGTGGCAACGCCAAAATTGTTCTGGAGGCTGTCTGCATGGAGAGCGGCAGCACTGAATCAGTTTTGGAGGCTGTCCGCGTGAAAAGCGGCAGTGCAGGGGGCCGACTGTGTGGAAGTCAGGAGCACTGAAACATTTCTGGAAGCAGACCACGTGGGACACGTTGTGACAACGAGACAGTTCTGGAGGCCGTCAGCGTGGGAAGCAGTGGCAATGAATGAGTTTAGGAGGGTGCCCTGGTGGCCTGGAAGGTAGCTGGTGATGGCATGCCTTGGTAGATGATTGGTGCTGGGTTGCTTTGGCACATGCAGAATGTGCAGATGATGCAGGATGTGGATGTACTGGCCGTGCAGGACGTGGATGTGTAGGATGTGGACTGAGCAGGACGTGCAGATCGAGATGGCTCGCTAACCTCTGGCTTGGGCTGAACAGGACCAGGTCAAGCAGATCCAGATTGCTCAGGCTGAGCAGGACCAAATGAGGCAGGACCAGACAAGGCAGGACCAGACGGTGCGGCGACCTCTGGCGGAGACATTGCTGGATCAGACGGCCCAACGACCTCTGGTGGAGATGGAGCTGGACCAGACAGCGTGATGACCTATGGTGGAGATATGTTTGGGCCAGACGATGGCATGAAGGATGCAGGTGGCCGAGCTGGTGGTTGAGCTGGTGGCTGTGTGGAAGCAGCAGTCACCTGGACAGACTCTTCTGAGCCCCCAACAGGGAAAGACAAAGCCTGGACGGACTCTCCTGAACCCCCAGCGGAGACAGGCAAAGGCTGGGCGGACTCTAAAGAGCCCCCAGTGGAGACAGGTCAAGGCTGGATGGAAACTCCTGAGCCCCCAGTTGACACAAGGAACTGCTGGATGGGCTCTCCTGAGCCTCCAGCGGAAACTGGAGCAGAGCCAGCCGGTGTGGAAACCTCTGGTGGAGCAGAACCAGATGATGCGGAGACCTCTGGTAGTGACAAAGCTAGCTGGAGCTGCTCAGGGCACACAGCCAGCTCAGGATGCAGCGGCTGGGGCTGTGCAGTGCACAGAGTGTGCTTAGGACACTTTTCAGGCACAGGCAGCAAAATGGAGTCCGTAGCTGGCTCGATAAGCTCGTCTGAGGTTCCAACTAAGACAGGAGACTGAAATGGCTCAGCTAAGCACCCAGCAGAGGCTGCTGCATATGGCTGAGATGGCTCAGCTGAGTTCCCAGCAGAGACAGGTGGCTGGGATGACTCTCCTGAGCTCCCAGCGGAGACAGATGATGGGTGAACAGGCTGCATTGGTTGCAAAACCTCAGGTGGTCCAGAGGCAGCTGAGGTCACAGGCCCAGCCGCTGGGTAGGCCTCGGGAAGAGTTTTAGTCTCCGAGCGGAAATGTTTAGCATTGTCAAAAACAGTCTTGGCACACACAGATGCTAGAGTATTTGAAGTTATCGCACAAAACTCAGAGTCTGCCCTGGAATTACTAGCTGGGTGGGACATAACGCAATCCAGGGCTGAAACAGAACTCCCATAATCCAAGGTAAACTCGGCAACAAAACAATTATCCTTACCAGACTCAGGAACGGAGAAGACAGTTTGCGTATTGTCCATAATAAGAGTCCTTTCAGAAAGTGTATCCGTCTCCAAATGAACAGATCGAGTTGCACAAACAGAAACAACATCATTCAAAGTCTTAGAATGAGTCAGCTGAGGAACACAAAACGTAGCTTCAGAGGCCTGGGAAACACACAGTTTAATTTTGTTGGGGGTCAGTCTGGATTCACAAACTGAGAGCTTAGAGTCCTTAAGTTTTGTCTCAATGTCCGTAACAGAACAAGGCAGAGCAGTTATTGTTAATCCGTGCTTGGAAGGAGCACAAGGCAAACAGTCTTTAAAGTCCATGGAACTGGAATAGATGGCCTCAGAATGAATAGACTTTTTCTTTCCCAGCTCGGATGGAGCACAAAAATGGTCTTTTTTACTCACCACGACTGGTTGCTCAAAGGAAGTACTGGGTTCCAGCCGTGGTGATGTGCGCCGGTGGCGTGGACGCCGCTTTCTCCTGGAAGAAGGAGCAGAGATAATAGAGGAGGTCGGTGATGATGGGGTACTGGTGACCTGCTCTTTATCCTCTGACCACATTGCAGCTGGGAAGGAGGCAGGCGAATGCGGGTCAGATCGGGATGTGGAGGGGAAGAGATTCTGCGGCAAGGGAACAAACGCCCCCTGCTGCAGTGACATGGAAGAATTCATCTGCTGCGACAGTGTGGAGACATCCTTTTGCTGGGACGTGGTTGAGGGTGGTTGGGCCAGCTCCCTGCCTTGGAGTGCCTCTTTTGCTTGGGCCAGATTATGGGCAAACTCTGAAGCTATGGGTAGCTGGCGCAGGTGAGGGTTATCCAGAAAAATTGCCTCAATGGCATTAATTCCAATAGATAAAGTCCGTTTATCCGAGGTGTGGGAAATGCGCTGCCACAGCCGTAGGAGGCGAAAGACATCTCTCGCTCTTTCAGAGTCTGCTGTATCCATGTCGTGGTCGCGTTGGTCTGTCATGTACGTAACATAATCATCCTGCTGCAACCAGGTTTCTGTAAGGCAGAGTAAAGTGATTTGTTGATCAATTATTAATTTATATACTAACAGAGACTTGGAATAGAGAGACCTAATATTTAGTAATCCACATTTCACTGTTTTACTCTTTGATGCTTTTGAGGATACTGTATTGTTCTTTCGTTTTTATTTTTTATGTTTATGTCATTTTTTGCTGTTTTTTAGTTAGTTTTTTGTCTGTTTGGGAGCTGACACAGTCACTAAGGGGATGGGGTTTTGGGAGGCAATGGGAGGAGAGAAGCTGCAGAGATTTGTGTAAGACTCTGTCAATAGCAGGCAATTGACTATGGTTACTGTTGTCACTAGCTCCATATGTCTCTGAACAGAATCACCAATAACCAGAGTTTGATTGTCGGCAGTGTCACAGACTGGGGAAAGATGGTTAGACACATAAACAGGTTGGTGGTGTACCAGGGGCTTCAATTTAAGACTATGCTTCCTCCTCACTGTCACCCAGCTATCCTGTTTCTCAGGTTGCTCTGGACAGTCTGCCGTGGGACAACTAGCAGTCTATGCTACCTTCTGCTGCACTGGCTACAGGGCCCCAGCTAGCTCCAGGTTTTTCAAGGGTCCAAAGACGAGTCTCCATTTTAGTGATCCTGGCCTCCAGAGCTGCAAATAGGCTACATGTATTACAAGTATCATTATTTCTAAAGGAAGAGGTCATGCTGCTAGCTGCTGCTATGAGCTAAGCTAAGTTAGCGAATCCCTAAAGCCGCAGTGAGTGAATACTGTGAATATAACTAGTAGGTGAATCAACATGCTTCGTATGAAGCTTGTGAAGATTAAACTATGAAATTAGAAGTTATCTATACGTTTTTAATTAACCAACTAGGAATACACTAGGTAGCCAAGAAGCACACAGGAAAACACACAGCTACTGGGACAAAGTGACAAATGGCAGAGGAAAACACAGGGCTCAAATACACAGAGGGATAACGAGGGAATGAGACACAGGAGAGGAACACAGCTGAAAGCAATCACATAAGTAAAGTAAGTAAAAGTTTATTTATATAGCACTTTTCACAGACAGATGTCACAAAGTGCTTCACAAGAGAGAAAACAAAAACAAAATATAGTCATAAATACGTCATAAAAACTTTGGTCTACATACACGGGACAGGGAGGAAGCAAAACTGAACGCACTAAACACTAGACAAGGGACTATCAAAGTAAAACAGGAAACATGAGACAGACTAAGACACGGACTTAACATTGAGACCAGGAGACATGACTGACTAGGGAGACAAGGGAACATAGTCTGGACACAGGAGATACATGAACATAGAGACAAGGGTGACTAGACTTGAAACATGGAATATGACAGGGATAGAAACAAACCTAAATCCTAGAACCTACAGAAAATAACTAAGAAACAAGAAATACAAAGACTATGACACGAATGAAACAAAATCAAAGAATATTCAAAAAGCAGAAAACACAAGCCCTGGGTCCCAAGACCCAGTACTGTGACAGGAACAGGAAGTGATACTCACCAAGTGACCACAGTGAGACTGTTTCACACAGCACCTCAATGTTTCTACAGTGGATCTGTGGCTACATGAGCAGATTTCTATGGAACCAATGCGACTGTGATGAGTTAGTATGAAGTGAGCAGAGTAAACTGAAGATTTGTGTAGAAACAGAAAATGCACTCAACACTGTTGCTGAGAGAAACCTGATGGACTCCAGTGAGTCTTCTTTTAGAGACTAACAGGTCTTGACTGCAGGTCTGCTACTGCTCTCACACACTTTCACTTCTGGAAAATGACCTTGAACTTCTCGTCTTTCAGGTGTTGCTCCGCCTCTTCCTGAAGCTGTTTTTCTGGTTTTACTGCCTCTCCCTTTACATGAATCAGCAGGTTTATACTGTGCGACTGTCCAGCAGGTGGGAGCAGTGAAGAGTGGTGTGTGGGTAAAGTTCACACAGTAATGAAGGCCTCAGGTGATCACCCATTTTTCCACAGCAGACTGAGAGCTTCTGGTGGACTATGAAGGAGGTCACAGAGAGAAGTGGTAAAAGTACAGACATTCAGTACTTAAGTGGAAGTACACATGCTACTGTTAGAAAATACTCCAGTAAAAGTGATAATTCAACTTCCTTACTCAAGCAAAAGTGAAAAAGTACCAGCTCTGAAATGTAAGAAAGTATATATTTTTATATAAAGCTAACTGAACCATATGCTATATCAATGTATATTATAAATTACATTATAATATTCCCTGCTTGAATCAGGCAAGTAGAACATGAGCAGAGAAAGAAAAGAAAAGGAAAACAAAAGTTAAAAAAAGTACCTCTATTTTCTGTTGCCTCCATTGTAGCGGGTGACTTTGCCTCTAAAGAAGAAATGGGTATAGAAGAGGTTAAAGTGGATTCAACAGGTGGATGAACATTAAATTTGGTTGTAATGGACCAGTATGGGGAAAGGAATCATAACATAATCATTTCTACTGAGTGCTCCAGTAGATTTCTTCGTGTACAGGCTGTGATCAGTAATTTATTTTACTAGAGAACATTTTAAGAACATGTCAACAATCACCTAGCAATATTTTTACCTTCATATGGTGTGAAATCATTGGAGTCTTTTTTTACACGATTAAAAGGCTTATCTAGACATAGATGTTCTACCTGTAGTGTTGTAATACCTGTACATGGATTGTTAGTTACACAAATCATATAAAAATTGCCAAATGTTTTAGCGTAAATCTGGAATCCTTTTTCTTGTTTAAGCTGTATTTGTTGTACCATCCCTCCTTGTGACAGATGGTCCTAATAAGGCATCCAGCAATGGAGTCACAATTTTGTGATGCGTGATGGATTTCCATGATCAGTTAAAAACTATTGTTTCCATAATGTTTCAAAATCATGTATCACCCCATTTGTTTGCTTATGTTCTGTGATCACTACATATCCTACTTTATTTTCACTAGTGTCTGGGATGCGTGATACCAAATCATCCACAAAGACCTTCAGATTAAAGTTAGCCAGCGGTGTGTCCTGTTGTTCAGGTCTGGATGAACAGATTCCAGAAATGGCTGCTATAAAATCATGTGGTTCACCATCTGCTGCTGTGGGAGAAGTGATGCTGGCTTTAACACAGGACAACTTTACTGTGACATTTTGTCATGGTTGGCTGTGTGAAATTAGAACTGACGAGACAAGCAAAGCAGGACACATTCACATAAGTCACGGACCTTCAAAGTAAAACAGGAAGGATCACACAGAGACATGAACTTAACACCGTGGAGACAGCAACTAAGAAACACAGAGACATAAACCATAAGGCAGAGGACTCTAAGAACCGATAGACACGGAGGGGAACTCAAACATGCAGACACAGACTTACAGAACACAGGGGACACAGAGAAACGAGAAGGGCAAGGGATCGAAACTAGAAACCATAGAATAACTCACACAAAGTACAATAATACAAAAATCACAAAGAACTAAAACGCTGGGTCAGGAGACCCAGGACCCTGACACATTTGACATTTTCAATAGTACGTTGTAAAACCCGCCAATCTCTGGGGGCTAGGTCACTGAGACAGTAAAACAACTCCTTTGTGGCAGAGTCTCTGGGGTGGATGAGGTCCGCTGTGAGTTCCTGAAGGCTCTGGATGTTGTAGGGCTGTCCTGGTTGACGCATCTCTACAATGTTACATGGAAATCAGGGGCAGTGTCTCTGGATTGGCAGACCGGGATGATGGTTCCCATCATTAAGAAAGGGGACTGGAGGGTGTGTTTCAACTATAGGGGGATCAGACTCCTCAGCCTACCTAGGAAAGTGCCAGGGTTCTGGAAAGGAGAGTCTTTCCGTTAGTCGGACTTTGGAATCAGGAGGAACAATGCAGTTTTTGTTCTCTTTGGGGAGCACTGGACCAGCTCTTTATCATCTCAAGGATACTTGAGGGTGCATGGGAGTTTGCCCAGCCAATACATGTGTTTTGTGGACTTGGAGAAGGCATTCAACTGTGTCGCTCCAAGTGACATGTGGGAGGTGCTCCAGGAATATGGGGTGTTAGGGGTGTATTCCCATTGCTACGGGCCATTTGATCCTTATACATATATTTTTGAGAAGTATAATATTGCCTTTCATTGGTATGCTGATGACATACAGATTTACTTTGAGATTACTGACAATCTTGCTATGTCTTTTCATTATTTTCGTGAATGCATGCGTGAGGTTAAAGATTTGACAAGCAAGTATCTGCCGTAGTGAGGTCTAGTTTTCATCAGCTGCGCCTCATTTAAGCCCTTATTCACACATTCGTGACTTCCAGGTTGGACTACTGCAACTCTCTTTACATTGGCCTTTCCTCCTCCCTTCTCCTTAGATTGCAGACTGTCCAGAATGTGGCGGCACGTCTTTTGACGGGTAGCAGGAAATTTTCCTACATCACTCCTGTTCTTGCTGGCTTGCACTGGCTGCCAGTTAAGTACTGCATTCAATTTAAAATACTACTCTTCACGTACAAAATTATCAATAATCTGGCGCCAAGCTACCTCAATAAGCTTCTTAGGTTACACACTCCTGTCAGAGCACTTAGATCTGCTACCCAACTTCTTCTGGAGCAGCCTCGTTCTCGGCTGAAGTCTCGGGGCGACCGTGTGTTTGCTGTAACTGCCCCAGTCTTATGGAACAATCGTCCTGTTGCTATCCAGGTGTCTGACTCTATGTCATTGTTTAAATCCCGGTTAAAGTCTTTTTTATTTAATCTTGCTATGTACTGTATGTATTATGATTGTCATGGTTTTATAATTGATACTCCTTTTCCCTATCTTATTTTGTCAAGCACCTTGGTTTTTCAGTGGGCTTTATAAATAAAGTTTATTATTATTATTGTCATACTGTTAGGATGCCTGGGTCGTTGACCCAGGGTATTTGAGTTTATTATATTATTTATACTTTTTAGTCTTTGGTTTCTTTGAGTTCTGTCTTATGGTTTATGTCTCTGTCTTCTTTAGTTGCTCTTTCTCCCCTATCACCTGTATCCCCTTGTCTAGTTCGAGTCTCTGTGTATCCTTAGTTCCTATATCCCCGTGTTCAGTCAGTGTTTGTGTCTGCCCTAGTCCCATGTCTCTGTTCCCTCTGTAGTGCCTGCATGTGAGTCTGTGTTATGTGTTTCCTGTTTTACTTTGAAGGTCTCTGTCTTATCTCAGTGTGTTCAGTTTACGCTTCCTTTTGTCTCGTCAGTTCTGATTTGCCCCAGCTGTGTTTCCCTCCTGTTACTCATTCCCTGATTGCTCCTTCTGTGTATTTAAGCCCTGTGTTTCTCTGTGTCCGTGTCGCGATCTACCGTTTAGTTTGCTGTGTTTTGTCAATCCGCCGGTGTTAGTTTATTTTTGACCTTTTTCCAGTTATGTTATGTTTGAGTTCAGCATTAAAGTTGTTTTGGTTTAAGTTTGTCTTTGGAGTCTGCATCTTGGGTCCTATTCCTGTGTGCACGCAGCCGCCACCTAACACATACAGCCGTTTCAAGATCTTGATCTGCATAGCCGGCAGTAAGTCGACTCATTCCTTGCGGTTGATGGGCTCTGCCAGGGCTGACGATTCTGTTTATAATTTTTATGGACAGAGTTTCTAGGCGTAGTCAAGTGGCAGAAGGCTTTCACCTGGGTGGTTTCAGAATTTCATCACCGCTTTTTGCAGATTATGTGGTTCTGTTGGCTCATCAGGTGATGGCTTCCAGCTCACCTTGGAATGGTTCGCAGGCCATGGTCCTCAGCCGAAAAAGGGTGGAGTGCCCCCTCTGGGTTAGGGACGAGTTCCTGCCCAAGTGGAGGAGTTTAAGTCTGACGGTCTTGTTCACGAGTGACAGGAGAAGGGAGCGGGAAATCGACAGATGAATTGGTGTTTTTGTAAATCATGAGATGAACTACAACTAACTTATAACTCTGTATCAGTAAACCGTATCCAATCTACTGGGTTTATCATTGCATAGAATTTACTGCAAAGTTTTACATAGTAAACCACCAAAATATACATTTGACTTCAAAACAAATGTTACATTTCATCAGAAATAGTGCATAAAGAACAAAAGTGTTTCATTACATCGTTGTGAAAATAAAATCTAAGTTTGGTAAAACCACATTCTAAACAAAATAGCATTTTCACAGCTTTTACACTGAAAAAAAAAACTCACAAGAATTTAGCGTTAGCAAAACTGCGGAGGTGTTTGAGCTCCATTGGAGGTCTGTGTCAATGTGCGCACCCAGGAACTTGAAACTGTAAATCCTTTCTACACACTCCCAGTTGATGCTGACAGGCTGCAGCTCAGACTTCCTCCTTCTAAAGTTGACTACCAAGATCTTCACATATCAGCACACCACATAGCAAAATTGGTATGGCCTAGATCTGGCCCACACAATGTGCTTACACATGGCCAACATACCGCAAAGAATGACGGCCCTTTGGTGGACCAGATCTGGTTTGTGCTGGCCCACACATGAGCCAGCACAAGGCCAGTTGCAGACACACTGCTGGTCCTGTGTTGGCCCATGTGTGGATTACATTCTTGGCGGTATGTGGGCCATGTGTAAGTTGTGTGCAGCCACGGGCCAGATGCAGACACACTGCTGGCCCAGAACAGTTTCAGCTCTGGCCCCAGATGTCAGCCTAATGTGTACCTTAATCAAACCATGTAATAAAAACATGTGCTGTCACATGATGAAACTCTGTTCACACAGTCAATGGACTGATTCTTATATAGCACTTTTCTACTCTCCTGGATTACTCAAAGTGCCACATTCACCCAATCACACACTTTCTCTAAACTGAGTGCTTCCTAACTACATTCATACACATTCACACTCTTGACATGCAGAATGGAGGAGCCAGGGATAACACCACTAACCTTCCAATCAGTAGGTGTCCTGCTCTACCTTCTGAGCTACAGCCACATAGTGGAAAACACGAGTAAACCCTAACTAGGTTTTGGATAAAGTGTACACTCACAAACCTGTCAAACCTGCATTTGAAACGTTGCAACATGGCATTTGGGTCTTGTAACTATCCATCCATCCATCCTCATCCACTTTATCCGAGGCCGGGTCGTGGGGGCAGCAGCCTAAGCAGCAGCCTAAGCAAAGAGGCCCAGACCTCCCTCTCCCCAGCCACCTCCTCCTCCTCCGGGGGAACACCAATGCGTTCCCAGGCCAGCCGAGAGATATAATCTCTCCAGCATGTCCTGGGTCTGCCCCGGGGCCTCCTCCCGGTGGGACATGCCTGGAACACCCCACCCAGGATGCGCCCAGGAGGCATCCTTGTCAGATGCCCGAACCACCTCAGCTGGCTCCTTTCGATGTGGAGCAGCAGCGGCTCTACTCTGAGCCCCTCCCGGATGGCCGAACCACTCACCCCATCTCTAAGGGAGAGGCCAGCCACCCTTCAGAGGAAGCTCATTTCTGCCGCTTGTATCCGCGATCTCGTTCTTTCGGTCACTAATCTTCTAACTAAAACTAATCTAACCAGTCTTCTAACTAAAACAGGAAAATAGGAACATAAATAGTGCCATCATTGCCAGACGGGGCCCACATCTGGTTGACATACGCCCTGCCATGACACCAATCAGTCAGACGTGCCGGCTTGACACCAGATCCAGGCCAGACTTGTCTGCAATGTGGGATGCTGTTTCTGCTCCTGGCGAAAAGGTTTTCTCTTGGATTAAAATATTGTTAAAGTTAGATTTAATGCAGAATCATCTGTTAAAATAAGAACAGAATATACTGACAGCTCTCCAAGTAAGATTCAGTAAGAGCTGAAACTAAACTCAAATCTCAGTTTTATTGCTGGACTAAGATGAATACAAAAAACAGACTGGAAATTACTAAAAAAAGCAGGTAGAACACACAGTGGGGAATGAGGGTGCTCGCGGCACTAGACAGAGGGAAACAGACAATAAAAACATGAGAAGGATTCAGGGCAGAGAGGGAACACCTGAGGAACATGGCTGAACACAATAAACTGACAAGAGAAGGGAAGCACAGCTGAACATAGTACACACAGGACAAGAGACCGTCAAACTAAAACAACAAGTATGAGACACATGCATGGCGATGCATACAGATGAAACCCAGGCAATAGAGGGATCTCCATCAGTTGCATAAGTAACTGATGGAGATTGAGTTTGAGATGTTCTGTGTCTCTTTCCTGCCATGGGACAGAGGTGGAGCTCCATTGTTGGATGATTTCTGTTGTCCAGCTGGATGACTCATCACATGCACCACAAGAAGAGAGTCTTCTTCATGTGCTGAAGCTCTCACAGAGGGAAACCTTTCAGCCTCTAGCTGACCGCAAGCCATCTCCTGCTGCGCCTCATTTAGCATTTCATCATCTCTCCGGCTTGTCTTTCAAACCTGCTCTTTAATGTTTCTCAGTGAGTTCCTTCGGGCTGTACAGGTGGATGACACACACACACACACACACACACACACACTCTCTCTCTCTCTCTTCATTATAGCGGTCTCCTCTTCAAAGCACAAACATGTACAGAAAACCTATGGAAGCTCATTTTGACCAAAGATGCTAATCAGTAATCAGATGTTTTCCTCTCCATCATTTTACTTTTTCTACTCATATTTATTAGTTATAGTCACTGTTTGACATTTTCTCTGTCATAATATTTCTATCTTACAGTTCTTTTTTTTTTTTTTTTTTT
>NW_005187885.1:56522-67059 GCF_000239375.1 Pundamilia nyererei
GAGAGAGAGAGAGAGAGAGAGTCAGCTGTTTCCTGTGAGAAACTGTTGGTTGTGATGAAAATGAAAAGGGTGAGGAGATGAAAGCGGAGGTAAATGAGTGCTGGGAGGACAGCAAGGAATGAGAAAGAGGACGGATGTTAATAAAACCATTGCTGTGGGTGTGTGAGAGGAGATGGAGAGTAAATAGAGGAGGAAATGGAAGCGGATGAGGTTAAGAGAAGGAGGGCAGCACATCAGACAAACTCATAAACGGATGGAGGAGGGAGGAGGAGGAGGAGGAGGAGGAGGAGGAGGCCACAGGTGGCTCCTCTTCACTCCATCAGGTAGAGGAGATTGTGGAGCGCGGGGAGAGAACGATCGATGGATGGAGGATAGATCATCTATGAAGAAATAATCTGCTTCAAATGTCCCTGAATGCCGACGTCCTCCTGCGTCTCCTGCTCATCCATCAGTTTCAGAGGAGGATGCTGAACCGAGTCCTCCTTTCCTTTTAGCTCCATCCACCTGTACTCATTTACACATTTACAAGTTCAGATCAACATGCAAGTATAACTAAAACAAGAAGAGAAAGTAACTGTAAACAGAAAAAATGTCATTTAAATTAATTTAAATTATAATTTTGCTAAAATAATCAGAATATGAAGAATAATAATGCTATTTTAAAGCCTGACAGCCACGCTGAAGAAGAATGGAACAGAAGAGCTGATGAAGATGAAGCAGCTGTGATGTTTGAGGCTCTAAACATTTAAACTTGACTCTAACATCAGATTTGTCCGTTTTTCTGTTTCTTTGATGTTTCTATGTGTTCTAAATGCCTTCACTTCATGTAGATGATCATTATGATCGTTTTCTCTTCCTTCTTTCCTGCAGCTGAAACTGAAGCACACAGTGTATGGTCCATGTATGTGAGTGAGGATGTAAGCTCAGAGCCTCCCTGATGGTCTCTCAGAGCGTGTGCAGACCTTGAACAGACTCCGTGATGTCCTCCTGTGTCATCACGCAGCACGCTAATAGGAACAGCATTAGCTCCCTGAGGCTGTGATGCCGCGGGAGGCCGGTGTGCAGCGACCGTTCTGTTAGCGCTCACTGTAGCACAGTGTGCTCATAAAATTGGCACACGGTGGGAATACACACTGTATTTATGTGTGTGAGTGTGTGAGGCCATGCTTTTCCACTCAGCAGCACGCTCACAAATATCATATCAAAAAATCTACCACCTTAGCTCACCTCGTTTTTCTCAGGGGAAAAAAATTGAGCAAACATCAGTCAAGGTCTGTGTGTGCGGCTCATCAGCCTGCAGGGATAACTGCTGCTTCAGGCAGAGGTGTGCAGAACCACCTCCACCACCACCAAAACACCAAAACCACCACTATGAAACAAAATTCATCACCAGCACTCCGGGTCATGAGGTAATAAAATTCTGTCAGAGCTGACGCTCAAGCTCATTTCTGCACACAATGCTGTTGATGTTGGGTTTTTAGTGCTGAAACCTAAATAAACTTTACCACGATCGCTCCTCAGCCTCATTAAATGGGGCTCTTAGTTCTTAGCAGCTAACAACTGCAGCTGGAGTATTGGGAGAATGTCCATGCAGTGTGGATGAATGAGACTCACAAACACATGAGAACCTGCTGAATGAACACAAACATCTCCATGCAACAGCACGAACGACCACAAGATGCGCAATATAAATCTTGGTCTGAGGCACTTTGCTCCACAGTTGAACAAATAATGATTTTCATTTGTTATTCTTCATTATATCACTGTTCACGAACACCCAACAAATCAATTATAAAAACACATTTTCTTCTTCTTTGCAAGCTACATATTTATTGTATAATCCATCAATCAATCAATACAGACAGTGTCACAAGTGTCACTGCAATAAAACTGTTCACCAAAACCTATTTACAAACTTATATATATACATGTGCAACGTTGACATAATCTCACTCTTTGTTTCGAAATGATCTTCCACGCAAATTATATATAATTTGTAAGAATTAAAGTTTTATAAAAATAATTCCCAAAAGCTATAAAGATGTTGACAATAATGGTACCATGGGCAGTTCATACAGTAAATTTTATCCAGGTTAATTAACAATAGTAGAAGGGATTAGGGAACAGACATACAAACATCTTCATATGATGTTATAATATTTTTTAAATCAATAAATGCACTCATGCACTTTTATGCTTCATCTCCCAAATCCCGGTCAGAAAATCGAGGATTATAATTCTTCCCAATCTCTGGAACAAACTACATTTTCATATTTGATGAACACTTTTAAAACCCTTTACTTCTAGCCCAGCCTGGCTTTTTAAATTTTATATCTTAATTGTAACTAAGCAATGACTTTTAATTATTATGTACATAAACACACACACACACACACACACACACACACACACACACACACACACACACACACACACACACACACACACACACACAGAGTCAACTTTTTACTTTTCTTCCACTGTTTCCTTTCATTTCCATTAGGAGTTAGTCGGGAAAGAAACCTGACTCTCGTGTACATGAACAAACAATTTTTCTGCTTCACATTTTTCCATGAGCTGGTTCAGCACAGCCAAAAGGAGCCAGAATGAAAGCTTGGGTCTGGAAGCTGACAGCAGCTCCATTATGAGCTGGAACAGCAGTCAGCAGAATATCCTTCCCAGAATCCACCTGGCCAATGCTCAGTGTTGGTGGAGGAAGTCGTCCCCCAACCATTTACGCCTCTGGTAATCACTAAATGTCTCAGGTACCATACCATACCACCTTTATTTATAAAGCACTTTAACATAAAACCAGAGTTCACAAAGTGCTGTACATGCTAATAGCATAAGTAAAGAAAATTAAAATGAGATAAGATAAAATAAAATAAATAACAAAAAAAAAACTAAAATAAATTGAAACATGTTAAAACAAATTGAGTCAACCCCTCTAATCAATGCCAAAGGCTTCAGCGTATAAATATGTTTTAAGAAGACTTTTAAATTCAGAGAGAGAAGAGGCCTCCCTAACATGCAAGGGTAGATCATTCCACAACTTTGGAGCAACTACAGCAAAAGCACGATCACCTTTAGATTTATACATAGTTTTCGGTACCTTAAGGAGCTGCTGATTGGTGGACCTAAGGGAACGGGCAGGTGTATATGGTTGTAGTATAGCTCCGAGAGGTAGGGGGGGCAGGCCATTAAGAGGCCTGTCTCAGGTAGGTGAATTTTGTAGAAGACCTTTGTCTCTTATGTCCTGGAGCTGAACTCTCTCATTAAAGTTGTTTTCTTCATATATGGAGGATGTTCATTTTAAACATGACCACAGCTTCATGTGATGATGTCACAGTAGCGGTAAATAAGTTCAGGCTACAGACTGCTCTAAACACCGAGAAGTGGGTGTGGTTTCAGTGTTTGGGATGACTATATTTCGGTTGTATACATTCTCTGTGAAATCATACAGATCCAAGAGCAGAAAATCTGTGAAAAACTCTTAATGAAGGTTTAAAAGTGAGCTGGCTTAAAGTGGCAGGACTAAAACAGTTTGTTTCAGACAGAGGATGAAATGAAAAGCTTCACCAAGACCCAGTGTAAGATACAGAAGGATCATGCAAAGCTACTCTAGAAGAGTCCAAAAATAAATAGTGCAGAACAGGTGCTGTGAATAGAAAGAGCTGATTGGTAAATAGGTGTCATCAGCATATTAATGAATAAATGAATGAAAAAAGGGACACTGATAAATGATCCTTAGCTTCTTCTTCAGTACAGTCCAGGAAAAAAAATGAAACTGAGGATGAAAAAATAGGTCCACTTAAACATGACCTAATTTCATGACATAATATGTGCTCTGTTCCATTGTGAACAGTAAATAAGCGACACAGTAAGATGTGTTAGAACTTTGTCTTTCACATTCAGGAGAAAACAGATTCCTGTAACATTGACAGATCAAATAAACAGAGTCCTCCATGGCAGTACCACAGGACTCCTGCCCCCCAAACAAGCTGACTGCCGGCGTCCTTTGGGTCAAATCCAGACTGTAATAGTTCCTGCTGTGTGAGTGGACCTGGCTGCTGTCAGGTATTGTTGTGGAGCTGTCACAGCTCATCAAAACGTGACAGCGGTGGAGAAACAGCAGAAAACATTTCACTGCCAGCAGCTCCAAGTAATTTGTTTTTAGCAAAGTGGGGCTGTTGTGGCCATTTACCACTTTCTCTGTGCACGGCCCCAAGCCCATCACGCTGTTGTGACAAGTTTCCTGCGCCGCTTTGCTTCCAGCACAGCATCTAACCTAAAAATGGCCTGGCTCTGTCCCCTGGCTGAGTGTGGAGGGGTAGATTGTGGTCAGAGGAAAGACATCATCATCATCATCATCATCATCATCATCACGGCACACAGGACAAACAGCAGTAAAAGCTCCAGTTCTCCAACATTTTCAGCAGGCAAAATGCTCAGACTGAAAAAAACCTGCCCTCATTCCTTCAAGAAAAACTGTTTTGACCTGAATTTCCTTACGTGTTCAGTTCATTTATATAAAACAGTTTTATATATTTACACAAGATGCAGTTAGTGTTAAACCTATAGCTACTTCTTATACGTCACATTTTTGATAATATTCCTGGCTTAAAGGGATTAAAGTAGCTTTTCACAATTTACAGGTCAGATGCCAGCAAGAGGAGGGATAACAGTAGGAAACTGAGAACTGAGGTAACAGTAATGATAGCAGGGAAAGCCCCCCCCCCCATCACAATAATAAGAATAGTGGGAAAAGGAACAAAGAAGACAAGTAAAACCAGGTTAAATAATAAGGTTCAAGTAACGTTAATCAAAACTAAAAAAAGGAACATTTGAGCAGAAAAAAGTAAAAACAAAGAAAAAAGTGGGGACTGGCAGCTGAACACACAGATCAATGCAAGAACCAGCAGGCGTGTCGGAGGAGAGGCCTGGGATTGGACTGTGAGATTACGGAACATCCACGTTACCTGACAGGCCGCTTTTTATATTGTTCTAGTAAAGTTAAGCAGTGTTTGAGGGAATAAAAAGTTAAGCAGTGTTTGAGGGAATAAGGGAGCTCCTGAGAAGCAATAACCGAACTGAAATACAGATTTTAAAAAGTGTAAAATCCTTGATAATTATCTGTTTTATTTTTGTTTTTTACGCCCACTATCAGTGCCATCTGTGTTTGGAGCGAGCAGTAGGGCTGAGGCAGCGCTGCCGGGGAGCTGAACCTCACTCTCTCCAGTTTTACCTTCACGCCACCCACTCATGCTCCTTCACTCTTACATTATACAGGCAGCAGGTCTGCCGATGAGTCGTGTTCGCGCAGCATTTTGCTTCCTTTGCACTCTGAGCCTTTTCCCTCCTACACCTACGCATCTGGATGATAGCGTGCACACCTGCTGTCCCTTTGTCACCTGTACATAACCTGTTTAACATTGTTGTTATTATTATCATTGTTGTTGTTGTTATTTAAACTGCTGTAACAAATGAAAATCCTAAATTTGGAATGAATAAAATCTTTATCCATCTTTATTTATTATGTTTTAACGAATTCTTTTTCAGATATAAAAATGAAAATGATTGTTTTGTCTTTGGTTGTGTAAGGTTTTGTAACATTTTTTTCATGAATGTGTCAAATTCACAAAGATGAATTTGGCTGTTTTAGACACCTGTGAGGTGGCAGGCAGGGTTCCTGTAAGTAAACTCCCAGAGCAGAGAGAGCAGGTCAAAGGGTGATGATGAACTGTGCTCACAGGATTTTGGTTCAGTTCTTACTTGAATCTATTTCCTGAGCAACAGGTAGGAGGAGGCAGGTGAGTATTGCAGTACTGATGTATTGATTATTGATAGGGAATTGGCTGTGCTTGGTTTGGAGGTAAGTCCAGCTTGATGCAGGGAGACAATAAGGGATTACTTCAAGTTGTAAGAAAACATGATCGAGCCAAGGTGCACACCGGGAAGAAGGGGAGAGAACAAGGTCAGGATATTAGGAAGCAGGAGTTTTGTGGTTCATGGAGCACTAAAATGTTTGACCTGCAGGAGTCTGACAAAATAAATTCTTGATGATATCAGGCAGAAAAAACTAGGCTCTCTCTTTCTTTCCAGTGTTTTCACTTTTTATGCAAATCTATATGTAGGAATCATTTATGTAAGTTCTTTGTGTGTTGAGGGGTTTAGTTTGTGTGTGCGCTTCATTGCGTTTTGGTTGTGTGTGTCTTTCAGGGTTAAATGTAATTGCCTGATGTGGACAAGCCTCAACTTTGTGTTGACTGAGATTTGTTTGGTTTCACGCGGTCTGTGTGTTTGACGCTGGGTTTGTCTGTACTGAGATAAGGTCAGGACAGTTTGATGGTGAAATAAAATCAAACAAAGAGCTCCGATCTGCACTTCAGTTAGTCACATCACCATGTCACACTGTCCTGTCAGACATGCAAAACGTGTGGAGATTTGGTTAAAAAGTGAAATTTGAATAACGTTTCTGGTGCTCCAGCGGTCAGCTGAGGAAGGAGACGGTAAAAATCTCTGACAGGGGAGGCTGTGTGTTGGGACGTGGTGAGCCATCAGAGAGGCCTTAGTGATGGTTGATGCCTGAGAGTGGAGGGAGGTTTTCTGGCTTTTCCTCACTGAGTGTCTCAGTTAAAGTGATTTTTTTTCCTTTTTGCCAATGCACCATCTTCTCCTGGCCCTGTGGTATCAGAGTGTGTCTGAAACATAGAGATACACTCAGGATTGCTGATCATCAATGTCATTCAGGGGTGTTGAAACTGATGGACTAGGTGAACAACAAAAAAACTAATTCATGATAAATGATGAAACTGAAAGAGTCTCGGAGAATATTGGATTATACATTTTGCTGGAAGTTATGTATCATATCCGTCCCACTGTTCTCACGTGGACACACAGATGAATTATGGTTTTTACTATGAATCATAGAGTTAAAAATGATTACCTGAAAACATCCAAAGGTTCATGCTTTATAAAACAACAACATATAGCTTCATCAAACCACAAATCATTATTTTGGTTTTTATTATTCTGAATCTCAGCGCCTTTGTTGTCTCTTTAATCGATCCCAGGCTGCAATAAATGGCAGCCTTTCAGAATAAAAGGTGCCAAGCTGCTATAGGCAGCACCTTGGAATGAGTGAACAAGACAACATGCACCATGTGGCAGCCCGGACACAAATGTTCAGGCTTTGTGGATATAGCTCCAGGCGAGCTGCCAGCGCTGTAACACCACAGTCAGAGCGAAGGCGGAGCGCTGCTGATGGCTCCACTGGGCCTATGCCTGTGTTCCCACTAATGTCCTCTAATTGGCTGCAAATGATTCAATTAAGACACAGTCTCTTTCCTAAAGCACAGAGGTAATATTTATTCACAGTGAATTATTGTCTGAGTAACTAATCTAACTTCAGATTTTTATCCTGGTAGTGACTCTGAGAGGCATCATGGCCTTCCACATACATATGTATTACTCTGTTATTTGCTGCTGGTTTTATTTTCGTGATCCCACCAGTGTGACAGCACTGTTTGTACGAATAGAAATCCCCCAGGGGGGTTGAAAAAGTTCTTTTCTAAGTCCTGATGGACTTTCTGGTTCTTTAAGACTTTTTGGAAGTCTTACTTTAGCTTTTTTGTTTTTTCAGGCTACTGAGGAGGTCGATCTTTTTGTGATTTTAATGGTCACTGATAAAGTTCTAGATGGGCCGACTCGAGATGTTTTTCCACTCTGAACCTTTACAATATTGGTCAATGGAAAGGTTCTGTATCATTTGCAGGGATGTAGAGGTCATTGATGTTGTTCATTGATAATTTCTAGAAGTTACAGATGTTCTAAAGGTTTTGGTCATTGGAGGGTATTATGCAATTTATGATGTTATAGAGCTCACTAAGGTCTTTCTACATAAAGTTTTTAGAGGTTGTAGCCACGTACAAAGAGATTTTATTTGACCTTTAGGGAGTCCTTAATATATTTTATTTCATAAAGGTTATTTAGAAGTTCTTGGGGACACTCTTAAAACCTTAAAGTATATTTTGAAATTGTACATATTTAATGATCAGGAAGTTTCTATCATTTATGATGTTTGCGAGGCCACTGAGGACATTCTACATATGAGGGCTTTAACCCTTTAAGACCTACCATAGAACCAAGTCCAACAGAGCTTAAATTATATTTTTACATGTTGTAGTGCCATTTTTGGGAGCATTTCAAGTTGTACAAGTACATCAATACAACCATTATAGCCCAAATTTTAATAATATGCATGCATTATGTGCATAGTAATTACATAAATTGCAAAAAGTGCAATAAACTACAAAAAATTGAAAATTGTTTTTGTTTTTTTAACATATATTTCTAGTTAGAGAAATTTAAGAGGCTTATCTCTCAAAACTGTAAATACAAAAAAGTTGCACAAAATAGTTTCCCACCACAGGAAATTTATTTTGAGTGTCTTCATAGTTTTATTTTTGAAATACACCAATTTTTATATACTGCAGGAAAAACGAAAATAAATATTATAGTGCAAATTTGCAAAACAGCAGCATATGCATCAAAATAAACTATTTCCAGCAGTGCAATATGAGTCCTAAACATCCCAGAAACGACACAGAAAGTCATAAAGTCAAAGAGAACTTTTAAAAACACCAGTATAAGCTCATGAGGCCCTGATGGTAAAAAAACCACATTTCTGTGAAAATGACGTCACTTCCGGTTTCGGGCAGGTAATGGCGGGCATGCGAAAGTTCATGTTGACGTTATTCCAATGTAGGAAATGTTACAAACAGCTGATCGGATCGGTAAAGCGTGTTTCTGGAATGTTATGTTTTTGTTGCTGCAAGTGCTTTTTATGCAGTTTTTGCAAAGCTATATGTGGAAGGAAACTGTGACCTAGGACAAGCTGATGGCATAAGATGTAAGTACGACTCCTCTGGTTTCATATGCAAAAAAAATTATTGCGCTAGCTTACGTGGTTGCAGTGATACCGGGATTTAAAAATTGTTATGCAAAACAGAGCGTGCCGGCTCCCACCGGTTTTAAAGGGTTAAACCTACAAGTGTTTGTAGTTAATAATAATGTTGGTCAAAAGGTTTTTTTAAGACTTCATAAAGGTTTTGGTTTTGGTCATTGGCATGAATCTGAATGGGCTTTTTCAGAAATTCGTGAGCTAATTGTCTGCTTTCCTTAATGAGGCTGTTGATCCTCCTTTGGGAGGTTCTAATCGTCAGAACCAAACATCCTTCAGTAGTTTGTAAAGGTCTTTTATGTCACAGAGGTTGCTGAGGTATCATCTGGGCTGTTTCTGTGGCCCGTGGGGTTCCTGACGGCTTGTCAGATTTTATTGGGTCCAGTCAGGAATTCTCACCGAGACTTTAGTTCTTTCAACATATTGTAATGGCCATTTGGATATTTGTGAGAACTGGGTGGGTTCCTGGGATTTTGGGGGTTGCAATCATTAGTAAAGAGGTCCCATACATCCTTTAAGGATTTGGAAAGATCCTAAAAGATGTACAGATGTACTTTTTGTGAATATCTGGAAAAGCCTCGCATTTAATGAAACTAATGATGATGAAGATGAAGTCTGTTGACTGTCAGCATGTTGACACTGTAAACCTGGCAGAGCTGCAGCATGGCTGCAGTTTGCTGGAATACAGGTGTTATTTATATAAAACAATACCTGTATTGAATGCAGCTTATTAGTTGTTTTATATTTAGTTTTTGATTCTGACATTAATGTGTGAAGCCTGAAGGCCTCTGATTATGTGGCTCAGCCAGGACAGACAAGCCTAACATCTGACTAATGAGACACTGCTGTCCAAAGCCTCATTAATTAAAATTGAAGATTAGAACAAGTGAAAATATGACTTATTTATTTATTTATTTTTTCTGTTTCAACATGCTAAAATAAAACATGCAGCCAATTATGTGTTCCAGCCTCCTTCACGGTTATTTTAAGCTGCAGTTTTAAAAATCATTTGCTACATGTGAGGCAGCACAGGGTCTGGCTCCTAGCTATATCACAAACCTTTTACTTTGTTGTCAGCTGAAGTGAAGCCTGAAGTCTGCAGGCATGGCCCCTTGGTATGCTGTTTTCATTAGTACGAATAAAAAAAGAGGAAACGAGTTTGGCTCCCTTGTGGCGAGAACATCCACACACTTGATTTGACCTATTTAGACTTGCAAATATTTACCTTAAGGTTGAAAGAAAAAGGTTAAAGAACACACACACACGGAGTCCTAGAACAGTGAACTTCACATGGTTCTAGGGGTGAATAAAGAGGTTCTCCATCAGGCTGTGAGGTTCTAGTGGTCACTGATGAGATCCTGTGTTTTCTTTCTTCTTTTGAAACATTTTAGAGCTTTATAAGAAAATAAATGATCACACGTTCTGTCACGGTTTGCGGGGCAAGCCGTGTGGATTTGTAGTAAGGACCCAAAAGGAGGCAGCTCTGGTGCAGGTGAGTGTTTATTTACAGGGGTGTAAGTACAAACAGCGGTGGCAACAAAACATGAAACCGGAAACCTAAACTGGGTAAACTAA
>NW_005187885.1:67105-69654 GCF_000239375.1 Pundamilia nyererei
TGATTAACATGACGAGACCAGGGAGGCAAACTGAAAACACTCACATAAGACGCAGACCTTCACAATAAAACAGGAACACACGGGGGGAACAGGGTAAACACCAATTAGAGAACAGAACCAAAATCGCGAAGAGAAAACACAAAACGCTGGGTCAAAAGGACCCAGGATCATGACACGTACACATTTATTGTTCTTGCTAATTTAAAATCTCAGTGAACTTTCAGAAATTACAGCTTCTGATTTGTGTCAAACTTTAGAAGTTGATATTTCAGAAAAAGTGACTTTGGGATGACTGACATGGTGAGACATAAATGTAGGAGATAAACATATTCTCCAGCTGGTTTGCTCATCTTTTCAGCTGATTTAATTTGAAGTGTATACGCACACATTTGAAGTCATGTCTCCAACGTGTAGGCAGTATTTCGGCAAGCTTCCGGAAAGCGTCCAATCAGAAGACAGTGGACTTTAAGGGAGGGTAGCCTTAATGAACCTGGAACTAAAATAACTTGATTAAGACCCACTGGAAAAACGTGAATATTAGCTGATAGGTGGCCAAAGGTTTCTGAAGATCGCTTGCTGTCATTAAGTGAAAGTGGCTGCAAAGAGATCTAGGATGCACCAAGAAAAATCCCCATGGGATTCCTTTCATTAGCACTTGGTGGCTAGTTAGCGACTGATTGCTGATAAGGCGGCGTCTTGCATTCTAGCGAGGGCCAACTGAAGCATTCAGAATGATTTCAGAGCAGCACCCTCTTTGTGATTTATTTCTCCTAATGACATCATCAGAAGATAAACATTTTCCTGATGACCACAGACTGACAGGTGTTCTGTGGATGGATGGCCACTTTTGAAATCCATCCCAGTCGACCTGACTGGATTTCTGCCTGCTCGTAATTAGACTGCTATGAAAACAGCCTCCAGCCAGGTGTTCTGTGGATGGATGGCCACTTTTGAAATCCATCCCAGTCGACCTGACTGGATTTCTGCCTGCTCGTAATTAGACTGCTATGAAAACAGCCTCCAGCAGCAGCACATTAATGATTTATTGGAAAAAATGATGAACATTTTGCAGGGCACACACAAACAGTCATAGAGGTCAGTGTGTATAAACTGCCACAGTCTGCGTGCATTTATCTCATCGTCCATCAAAATGAAAATTTGTCATGACCTCCAGCATCGACTTTTGCAGCAGCGGTTCTTTATCAGGCTGATTCCTTTAAACTCGAACCTGAAGTCTGCCCGAAACCTTTTTCAATCAACAATTATTGTAGGAGCCAACTTGGGTTCCAGGTCTCTGGGTCCAGGCCCCTTGTATAAAGAAGCAACAATTCCCCACAGCCCCCTCAGAGGCTCAAAGCAACGACCAATGAACCTGAAAAATCCTAGAAAGATGCAAACTATTGGAAACACACAAACTGACTGCAGAGGAAGATGTAAACACATATACAGGAATATTTCAAAGCCATATTGTGAAAACTTGTTCAGTGACACAGAATCCTCCTGTCCTCTAGAGTCTTCCAAAAAGCCTTAAAACCAACAGATTTATGAGTCAGAGGTGATGTTCTTAAGTTCAGTACTGTTTGCTATGATTCTCACTAATCTTAAGGTAAGATAGATACAGTAAAGTGAACAGCTGGGTTGAAGATGACGAGTTAAATAATCCAGTGTATGTGATTTTTAAAAAAAAACATGAGCAGAAAAAATCTGTTTCAAAATCATGAGCTTTTAAAGTCAGCAAAGGCACAAATTAATGCTTAAAAATTCACCTGAATGCAGGAAATGATGCGATGTAAGCCCTGCACACTGATGAAACGGATGCAAAATGAGTACAAACAGCCGGGAAAATGTCTCTGCCGTTATTATCAGGATGTAAACTGAGGTGTTTAAATTGGATGAATTTTCAGGTCAAGCTGATATTTTTCATGCTGGTGACAAAACAGTTAATTAAAGCTCAAATAAAAGCAGAAATCACTCTCGCATCCACCGATTTCTCTTATTTCACATTCCCCCATCTGCTGATAACCCTGTGATATAATTTCCGTGCGGCAGTAACTCAGAAGCAGTACCTCGGATTTTGAAATCTGCCTGCGTGCACTTAAATGCACATGCTGCTGTTTATTTCTAGAAAATGAGACTCCTATTGCTCCACTGATTCTCATTCAGAGGAAATGGAAACCAATGGGAGCACTGCACAGCTGCCGTTCTTTCATACAGTTTGTGTCCCAGCATGTCTCCACACACACTGAACAGACTGAAAACACACTTGCCAGTGACAACGCTGGTTAATGGCCGCGTGCCGCCTGTCCCCCCTGCTGACCTCCACCTGCAGGTACTGATTATGAGGTGGACTCAACCAAAGACAAGACAAGGAACTAATGCCACCTGAGAGCAGCAGTGTTTTGTATTACTGCACACTGCAAGGAGCGCACATCAGTTTCAATTCCTGTTTTATTTACCTCTAAAATACAGTATGTCTGTGAAGGTTCTCAGTCATCCAGGTCATCGTAGTCAAAGGAGCTTGCAAAGAAAAGCGTCTGGACTTCTTTAAG
>NW_005187885.1:71622-72930 GCF_000239375.1 Pundamilia nyererei
TTGACCTTAGAACTGAAGAAGCTTCTCGGATGAGAGGTGAAACGTCTTCAAGCAACTTAAAGAAGTCCAGACGCTTTTCTTTGCAAGCTCCTTTGACCTCTAAAATACAGGTAAACAGGAAGTGGCAAGATTAACTGTCTGAAGGTCATTGTCAGTCATACTGTTCTTGTGGTTCTTGATGTAATGAAACCAGTGGTAGTCACTGAATGTACCCAGTGCGAAAAACTGAATGTTACACCAACCAATACCTCACCTGATCTACAGAGACTGGATAATACTGTTGGTATTAAAGGAAGTGCGCTGCAGTGATTTGAATCTTATCTATCTGAAAGATTCCAGTTTGTTCATTGTGGCAAAGGTGGTCCCTGGCTCAGCTGCAGAGGAGGGGTGGTGCAGTGAGCTCAAGGGGGCGGTGCCAGAGAGGTTGGAGGAACAGGTGAGGGTGATACATTGAACAAGGTCTTTTCCTTTTCGTAGTGAGGTCAGAGACCAGAAGAGGAGGTGTGTGTGAGACCAGCTGGAAAGCTGACCACGCTGGAATAATGGTGCTGAACTGAAGTGCATTGTGTGTGTCACAAAAAGCTATCAGAACACTGTGTGTGGTCAGAATTATTTACATTCATGTAAACGAGGATCCATCATACATAAAAGTTAGTGATGGAGTTCCACAGGGTTCTGTTTTGGGACCAATACTTTTTTACATTACACATGTTTCCCATTTAAGTCCCTTTAAAAAAGACTGTGTAGATTTTCTTTTCTGCAGCTTTATCTATCAATGAAGCCACAAAACAGTTAACTCCCAGTTTGGTTCAGGTGACAGACCACCTACTTTTAAGATTTTTCATTTGATAAAGTGTATTGAGGTTTTGCAGACACGTGACCACTAATCACTTGATGTTAACTTTTCTGCAATTTTGGACATGTGACAGTCATGATGAGGATGTGGAATTAACTGAACAAGACCCCAGGCATACAGACCTAACCTACAGACCCGCCCATCTTATCTGGCAACCATCGGTCAGGAAAATTTTGTATTTCCCCATTGGTTGTGAGAGGTTGCTGTCACACAGCAGTCACATGCCTACAGATGGCTCTGGTAATCACCTGTCACTGGGGAAAAACTGGGTATTCTCAGAATAGTTGGTAGAAACCTCCTGAGATTGCTTGGTCACTAGCATATTGTTTCAGTCATAGTTCAAATACTTATGCTGTTATCGGCTCAGTCTGTTGAGGAATTTCCCATCATGCACTGAGCCACTGCTGCAGGTAATCACATTTTATAAGATAAGATAAGATAAGATAAGATAA
>NW_005187885.1:77909-81465 GCF_000239375.1 Pundamilia nyererei
TAGCACAAAACGGTAGAACATGGTTGCAGAGTCTAATTACTGATACGTTAGTTATAAAAAATTACGAGAAGAAAAGATAAGAAAGAAAGAAACTCAGAATGAGCAGAGCTGCTGTAACAGGCTGCCGCACACGGGGGGCGCCGGAAGTTTTTTTTTTTTTTTTTTTTTTATCTTCTCTCTCCAACATTGTGTCACATGTCCTGCCTCCCAGTGCTGTCCTAGTCATGGTAGATGGCTGCCCCTCCCTGATCCTAATTCTTCTGATTTCTTCGTGTTAAACAGGAGTTTTACTTTCCCACTGTCACCAACTGCTGCTTATAGGAGATGGTTTGATTCTTAAGGTTTTCCCTCTAATGTTGTAGGGTCTGTTATAGTGCTCTGAGTCAAATGTTGCTGTGATTTGGTGCTTTATAAATAAAACTGAATATAGGTGAGGGTTTGTATTTTATTATTTTGTTACAGTTACAGTCGTCTGCGGTTCATTCACTGCCACATCTGCCATCACATCCAAAATAAACCGCATACTCTGAAGCTTTAATAATGCGTCCAGTTACTCTCTCCTCCAGCTCTACTCCTGCACACACATCGATACGCTGCCATTGTTTCTCTGTGGGCTTGCCTGTTGAGTTCATCCTCTGCATTCAATAGCTCATTTATGAAGCAGCTGGGTTCTGCTGTTCAGGTAGTTACATTGTGCTCCCTGCTGAATGTTTCACACAGCTCCGTCTCATGCAGGGAGCTCTGTCTCATGCAGGGAGCTCCGTCTCATGCAGAGGAGAAGCTGCACCTCCAAATACAAACAACACAGCTTCAGAACGGAAGCATGAAGACCTGATCCTGAGTCCGACCCAGTCAGGAATATACAGGCATCGAATCACCATCCGCTCTCACATTGTGAAGGAATCTGCTGTTTGTGTATGTGTGCATGGGAAGGATGTTTGTGTGAGAAAATGTCTGTCTAATTCTGCTGAAGGATGTGAGTCTGTGGGTTTCCACATGCTTTTCATGCATATTTTCTATTACACACACAGTTTGCACTTGGCTGAGACAAAATGACAACAGAAACGCTGTGTACAAGAAAAAGACACAAAATAAAGAGAAACAGATACATGTCTGTGAAGCTGGATTTAAGAATTGAGTGCTTAAAGTTTTTAAAACATCTTCTGTCAGTACAGAACATGACATCGTATGGTTGGTTGGTTGGTTGGTTGGCTGCGGTCAGTAGACTTACATTAGTTTATGTTACTAATGAAACAGATGCAGTAGTAACAGATCCAATAACTCAGGGAAAAATAAGGACACCAAGACTAAAAATTAGTTTAAGGGGTCACATTATGCTGTCCCTGGCTGCAACAATGAGTTTATGTTAAAATCAAGGATATATATCCTTAATTGTCCTTAAGTTATCCCTTTATGCCCAAACTTTCACTGTCTGTCTCTTTAGCAGTATTTTCCCTGCAGACGTGCTGATGGGATTCCTGATTGTGCTACTTTTAAGTTTAGGCTTGAAACTTTGTTTTTGATAAAGTATATAGTTAGGGCTGGATCAGGTGACCCTTTTGTCCTGTCTACCTTCTCTCACTCCAACTGGTCGTGGCAGCTGGCCGTCCCTCCCTGAACCTGTTCTGCTGGAGATTTCTTCCAGTTAAAAGGGAATTTTTCCTTTCCACTGTCGCCAAAGTGCTTGCTCATAGGGGGTCATAGTTAATTAGATTCAATTCAATTCAGTGCAATCATATGAACCCCCCCCCCCCCCCCCCCCCCCAATATGATTTTCTGTCTTTTCTGTGAATTATTCCAGGGTTGGTCGTGGCAGCTGGCCATGTAAAGCATCTAAAGGCGACTGTTGTTGGCACTGTATAAATTGAATTGAACTGAATTGAATTGAATTGGGGCTGTCAGCGTTAACACGTTAACGTGTCATCATGATCAACGTGATTAAAACTTTTTTAACACATTTAACCCATCTGGAGCGCAGAATAACTCAAAATTCCTTAAATGTCTCTGTCAGTGTATTTTGGGCAGTTTGTCCAAAGCTTGTCCATTTTGCTCTCCAGAAGGGTTAAATGCGTTAAAACTTTTAATTGCATTAATCGGGATGATGCGTTAACGTGTTAACGCTGACAGCCCTAAATTGAATTGAATAAACACGGTTATATCTGAAACTGGCACCAGTGGAGTCTGTGTGTGTTTGTATGTGTGTGTGTGAGTGTGTGTGTGTTTATTTTTGTGTGTGTGTGTGTGTGTGTGTGTACCACAGCCAATTTATGAGCAGCTAAGTCCGGCTGGAATTGACCCAAAGACAGGAGAGTAATACAGAGTTGAATGGAGACCCTGGGACTCGGTGTGTGTTTGAGCCACTGATAGGTCTCTGTGACTGAAGTTTACAGAGTTTACTTCCTAAAGTTTGCTATTTTCCTAACTAAAGGCAGAACTGTAAAATGATTACGTTAAGTCTTTCTGCAAAGCTCAGTTAGTTTTATTAAAGCTCAGTATTTTGGGAGGAAGGGTTGCAGGTTCCATGTGTTCTAAGTGAAACATTTAAAGCCTTTTTTAATCTTAATTATGGTGAATGTGGCTTATATCTCATGAAAATCAGAAAGCAAACATCTCAGATTTTTAGAACATTTGCAGCTTGACTAAATTATTATTGAGACTGCATTAAAACTGTGTTTCCTGGTGTAGTTCAGTACACCACCACGGTGATCTTCTCAGCCACAGCAGGTCGCTGCTGCAGCCGCTGGGTGCTCTCTGCAGGCTGCATGGAAGCATGTTAAACAAATAAAGAAGCACAGGTAACTGCAATCACCGCAGACCTGAGTGGGAAAATCAGTACTTTGGAGATCTTCACAGTGAGCTGATTGAGGCTGGTGTTACTGCATCAAAGAGCCTCCACCCGCAGATGTCTTCAGGAAAGCAGCTTCAGCTGTCACAGTCTTGATATCAAACCCCTCGTGAGGAGAAGCAGACTGGACTATATCAGATAAAAGCAAATACTGCTTCTCATATGGAAATCGAGCTCCTGCAGTCTGGGAGAAGACACACTGAATGTCTGAAAATCAGAGAGGAGTTCCTGCAGTCTGCGATGGTCTGGGGTCCAGGTCATTTGCTGCTGTTGGTGGTCGTTGGTCTACAGTATTTGATCCAAACTGAACACAGCATCCACCAGGACATGTTGGAGCTTCCATCTGCTGACCAACTTTGATGCTGACCTTCTCTTCCAGCAGCACCATCAGTTCTCCTGGTCATATTTCTATTGTGCTCTCCTGAACCTGTCCCTGTTTTTCTGCTTTGTAAAATCAGAGTGGTCGCATTCACTTTATGAACCCTGAACCCGGGATTATCTTGACATCACAAACCGAAGCTCCTCGTGAACAATCTGAAACATAAAGCATGACATTTCAAAACCCTGATGTCCTCACTTTACTTCTGCTCAGAAGAAAATGCAAAAAATAAAGAAAGCCCTTTGTGACTGGTTTGTGTGTTTGCGTGTGTGACCGATTTAAAAAACAAACCGTGTTGTGTCATCTGCTCTGCGCTCATTTATTTCTTTAAG
>NW_005187885.1:82858-84197 GCF_000239375.1 Pundamilia nyererei
CTGATGTCCCCCTGTGTGAGTTACTGCTTGTGATGGTGGGCTAATGAGGCCCTTAAACCTCTAGGACAGCTGCAGGGGAGGTCTGCCTCCTGCTCCCCTTCCTCTCCATGCCATAAGACTCAATGTGCATCCACATTCAATTATCTCTGAGAGTCTCACACACTGTTACACAGCTGTGCAGAGAAACCTGCACACCAGCTCCTCTTCTTTCCCTTACAGAAATGTAGAAACACACACACACACACACACACACACACACACTGGACCTTCGTTATCACGTGGTTTTCATATAGTTTTCATAAATAATGTGGTATTGGAGAGGTTTGGTGATTATGAACACACAAACTAAGAGCTAATTCGGATGATGGCATGGATGCATACCTACAGACTATACGTGTCATCTGCCCCAGGAACATGACCTCGGGTCTCTGTGTGGTCATTGTGCAACTCACTGAACTTCGTTTGTTGATGTGTTGTCTCTATGAAGTTATTTGTGAGTAAATGAGGTGAGAGTTTGCCAGTGTAGACAGCAGCATCCAGCAGCAGCATGATTCTGCGCTGGCCCAGTCGATCTGCATCAGGAAGGGGCAAGCATCGGAAGCGTTTGGAGGGGGGAGGGGGGTGAGTGTACATCTGTGTCAGTGTACAGGCGTGTGCGTGTGAACTGAATTAGGGTAGTGTGTGTATCCTTTGTTCAACTTGAGAGAGAGCGTCCTTTCACCCGGTTAAGCAAAAGTCACCAGTCCTCAGCTGGTGCAGGTGTCCTTGAAGGATAGGGCCAGAGTCCCGTTATCAAGAAAGAATTTGTTGTTCTGGAGCCACATGAGTGAGGAGAGAGGGTTGTTTGGGTTAATGCGAACAACTGCATCCAACTCCGCAGCTGATCTAATCACCATTACCATCACTGGTAATCAGGTCTATCAATTTCCTGTTGCAGAGCTGTAAGCTTCTCCAAGACCTGATCCAAGCCAGCTCCGATCAACCTGAAGTCTCTAATCATGGTTCCAAATGGGTAGATGGGTCAATGTCCTCTGGGGGTCAAATAAGTTTTGCACCATATTTAGCTGTTGGTGTGTTGCTGGTGGACATTGCACTAGCATAGATGTAGCAGCCCTTGGCATCAAGAATGACAGAAGAGTCTCTAACGGGTGCAGCCATTTATTTCCTCACCACACACGACTCATTCTCTGGACGTTGAGCACCGTGAAAACGATAAAATAAGAAAAAATTGATACCCGTACAGTACTTTTTGAACTATAGCAATGAGCAATAACAACAATGAGCTTAAGTTAATTCAGGCAAGTTCAAACAAGTAATTCTGAGATATACAGTCACAGAT
>NW_005187885.1:84492-95277 GCF_000239375.1 Pundamilia nyererei
ACTTATCATACTTATCAAAGTATTATCGTAACTTACATGGACTTTGTACAACTTATTCCTGCCGCGACAGACTGCTCCATACACGTTACGGGGCATGCCTCTGAGCACATCTGTCCTTAGTGCGACTGCGCATACAGTTCCGACAACCCCCGCAAGGATGACTTATGGTACAGATCAGCGGTTCATTACAATAGATGAACCTTTAAGCCCTTTTCTCCTGGACATATGACAGTCAGAGAGTTTCAGAGGTCTTCTTCACTCTCACTGGTAGCTACTTGAGTTGCTTACTTCAAAGCTGGGATAGAAGATATCGTGCTACTGTTGCCATCTCCCCTCTGTATCGCTGTTATTACCCTGTTCTTTTTTTGCTGACCATTAACAGCTGCTGGGCTCCACACTGCTTTTCCTTTGTTTTCAGCTGCTTTACTCTTGCATCCACTCTCTGGACTTTTTAGGGACCAAGAATATTTTTTTTAGATTTAGGAAATGCCTGTAATTCTAGATTTTGTTCACCACTGTGGGATTTTTGGGAACCAGAAGTGACCACGTTTGATGGTCACTTCTGGTTGTGATGTTATTAGGTAATGCTAACAACCATAACATCCATCAGTGCTTAGTAAAGCTCAGACTTCTTGTGTGTTAAGTATCTTTAGAGACCAAGCAGTGTGTGTATTAAGCTGTAAACATGTTGATTTCTGCTGGAAAGCTTTGACATGGGAGTCTATGGGGACTGACTCACTGCTGCCTCTGCTGTGCAGTAGAGGAACTGAAGGTTTGGCACTTCTGGATTAGCTTCAGTTTTTCAGCCTTTGAAGTTTATACTTGAGTATAAACTTAGAGTGGAAACTATTAACATAAACCTGGTGTGGCTTTGAATAAAGGGAGTATCTGATGTCCTGGGACTGAGAGGGGGCTTGGATGAATGCATGGAGGGAGCAGAAACTCTGAGGTCAAGCTGGATGGGAAGAAGACAAAAGTATGTTGAGACAAACTGAAGCACTAAAGTGACAGACAGTTATAAAAGAGAAATCAGGGAGGGAGTTTACCGTGTTGATTCACAGAGGCAGATTAAGGGTGTCAGGTGGAGGGAGGCTGCGAGCACTGTTACCTTGGGAACAACTGTCTCCTTTCTCACCGCTGCCAGGGCTCCATGACTTTTAATCCTCTTAATCTCAACACAACCCATTGGAGTCATTTCAAACTGGGTTTTGATCTTGTGGGCACATGTGTGCTTCCTGCCTGTGTGCCTACAAATGTGTGCAAAGTCAGAGATTATGATTTCAAAAAGGAGGAAACGATGTGGGAACAGTATCGCTGCAGAAAGGTTGTTTACCTAAACTAACTCCACTTACTTCTTCTTCTTCTCTTTTAACTGCCTTGTGCTGCTCTGTGGGGACTGCAGCTAAAGAGAACATGAAGGATGCTCTCAAAAAACTTCCCACAGGTGAGACACACACACACGCATGCACACAGGTGTTATGGAGGAAAGCTTTCATCCTTACTCTTTGCTATCGGCTACCCCAGCGGGCCATTTCAGCCACTTGTTAAAATGAAACGGCTCTTCATCAAACTTGTTTTCTCTGATATCCCATCAGTGGAGCTTCGAGCAGTCACAGCGATCAGCTTTATTTCTTGTGATGAATCAAACATTTGTGGTGGGAGGAGACGCTCTCAGGAGCTGACACAAAGTCCAGCTGCCTCGTCTGCAGCACACACAACTGGGGCACCATGAGGTCTCCATCTTAATAGCAATTCACCCATCCATCCGTTCATCCATCCGTCCTCTTATAAATTAGACCAGTGAATCTGAGTCAGACAGGTGTTCTCTTGCCAGGCGACCTGTGCAGTTGCCTTGTGATCAAAGATGGTGGCTGAGAGGTGGAGGGTGCCAGACGCTCCTCTGGGCAAACAGTTAGTCGCCAGATGTGAAAAAAATTAAATGTGGGAACTTTCACAAGGAGGTTTAGTCAGCTGCACGAGTGGGCAGTGAATATTCCCCACACTAACAAGCTGAGAGTGTTTAAGAATAGTGGGATACGCCTACTGGAAGTTACTCCTGCTAAAGGTGGTTATACTTTCCTCCGATATCAGGAGTGTTCTTTTCCTGTTAAACAATAACTGTTCTTATGTCTGCTCATATTTCTGATGATGTTAAAATATAAACCTTTATATGTGGGCCGTGTCCCAGCTTCCAGAAAAATCAGTTGGATTCCATTTAACTTTGTGAGGCTTCATTATCGCCGGCACTCTTGGACTGACGATGGCTCTGGAGTGACTCTGAGGCCAAGGGACAAACTCCTTCATCTTCACACTTTGCAGTACACTATAATTTCACTGATTAATCAGGACAGAGTGCACTGATTGTGGAGAAAAACATGTGACCCGACATTAAAAGTTGAGGACGGTAAGGACATATCCATGGAACAATGGGCATTGGTTTGCGCAAAAGCTCATAAACAAACTATTAATTCTAGACTAAGGTTGTTGCAATACAAATGGTTAATGCGAATATATGTTACTCTGGAAAAATTAAACAAGTACAACTCTAATATTCCAGACACTTGTAATAAATGTAATGAAGATAAAGGTAACTTTTGGCATTGTATTTGGGATTGCAGGAAGATAGGCTCTTTTTGGGTTGCAGTAACACAAACTATGAAACAAATATTATCCAAAGAGGTTGTTTTGGATCCTGGCTTCCTTATTCTGGGTTTGTACCCAGAAAACATGAGGTACACAAAAAGTGACAGAATGTTTATTGATATGGGTTTGTTACAAGCAAAAAGATTAATCGCACTAAAATGGAAAAGAACAAGGGAACCGAGTATCACACAGTGCATAAAACAAATGATGGTGGCTTTGCCATTGGAGCGGATAACATGTATACTGAAAAGGAAATTGGATGTTTGGGAGAAGGTGTGGAGACCATTTGTGAATTTTGTAGAAGGATTTGTATTATCTGAGGAGGACGAGGACTGAGGGCAATGACATTTGATTTGGGATAATGATAAATTTAGGCCTTTAACAGAGTGATAAATCTGATGACTTTTTTGTTTTCTTTTTGCTGTCTGAGAGGAGTGTATGTTCATGTAGTATTTAGAATGTTGGACTGTTTGTAAGTCAATGTAAAAAAATAATAAAGATATTGTTGGAAAAAAAAGTTGAGGACGGTTCATCTTGAAGAGCTCCGTCTAAATGAATAATGAATGAATGACAGCAGCTATCATTATGTCATGAATGTGTCTGAATGAGTGAAAGGAAACGTTGCAGGTGTAATGGCACTCCATCAGTGATTCCCATGAACAGGCCTGAGATGAGCCAGCCTTCATGCCCACAGTGATAACTCATAACACCTGCTTACCCCTCCCAGAAGCAGGTGTGGCTGCCCCAGCTTGCACACCTGATCCCCACCTACCATCCCCAGCAGTGTTTAATCCTGGTGCTTCTCTCCATCCCTCGCTGGATTGCTAAACTACAGTGTGTGGAGAGATTCAGACCTCCTAGTTTGATGCTTTGTTTGTTTGCTATCTGTTACCTGTGTACTTACCTGACCTGCTCACCTAACCTCTGGCGAAACCTGCCTGACCTACTCCCAGTCACAAAGAAATCCTGACTTGAGTTCACACCTGTGGATTTAAAGAGTACTTACCTGCATCCAAGCCTGATGACAAGACTTATCTGCAAACAGTGTTGAGAAGACTACTTTTAAAATGTATTCCACTACAGATTACAGAAAACATGGCCCAAGATGTATTTTGTAACGTATTCTGTTATGTTACCCAGTGTGAGTAATGTATTCTGAATACTTTGGATTATTTGATATAGTACCATGCTTTTTACAACTACATGAATGTACTATTGCTGTGTAATTTATATACTAATACTGAAGGCTACTCACTGCTGAGCTAACATTGTTAGCTGGCGTTAGCTAAGGTTAGTTCATGGACCGCAGACCGTTAGACTTGATGGATACTATTAACAACCTGTTTGCTGCAAATATTCATGTGCAGTTCTGAAAGCAATACCAACTAGACTTTTAAATTGTAATATAAAATGAGTAACAGTAGGGTGGATATTTGGTAAGGCTGCACTTTTTGCAGTGACCTCATAAAGAAAACTATTTCTGTATCACTAATATGTTTTCTTTCTGTGTGCTTTCAGAACTGCTCATAGCAGCTAGCATTGCAGCTAGCAGGTTGTAATGCAGCCTGCATTAATAGTAATTACACACACAGCTATAGCACATCAAAGATATCGAAGTGGTGCATAACCCAGGTAGCTGCCACAACTAAAACAAGGTAGTTGCACTAGGCCAGTGGTTCCCAAACGTTTGTGCTAGCCCCCCTTTTGTTTTACAAGAAAATCTTGGTAAATTCTTGATGGGCCAGACACCCCATACTCCTGGAGCACCCCCCACAGGACCCCCCGAGGGACATGGTCGAATGCCTTCTCCAAGTCTAAAAAACACATGTAGACTAGTTGGGCAAACTCCCATGTGCCCTCGAGTATCCTCAAGGGTCCAGTGTTCCACAACCAGGACGAAATCCGCATTGTTCCTCCTGTATCCGAGGTTTGACTAACGGACAAACTCTCCTCTCCAGCACGCCCCCATAGACTTTCCCAGGGAGGCTGAGCACTGTGATTCCCCTGTAGTTGAACACACCCTTCGGTGGTGGTCCCCTTTCTTAAAGATGGGGACCACCACCCCGGTCTGCCAGTCCAGGGGCACTGCCCCTGATCTCCACGCAACATTGCGTGTCAGACGTGTCAATCAAGACAGCCCTACAACATCCAGAGCCCCTGGGGTGGACGGGCTCTGACACCAAGGAGTTGTTTAACTGCCTCAGTGACCTTGCCCCCAGAGATTGGCGGGTCATCCCCTTCATCCCCAGACTCTGCTCCTGCCACGGAAGATGTGCCAGTGGGATTGAGGAGGTCCTCGAAGTATTCACCACCGCCTGATGATTTTCTCAGTCGAAGTCAGCAGCACTCCACCTGTACTATACACAGTGCAGGTAGAACACTGCTATCCCCTCCTGATTCGCCTGATGGTTTGCCAGAATCTCTTCGAGGCAGTCTGGAAGTCTTTTTCCATTGCCTCTCCGAACTCCTCCCACACCTGAGTTTTTGCTTCCGCCACCGCCCGAGCCGCATTCCACTTGGCCTGTTGGTACCTATCAGCTGCCTCCGGAGTCCCACAGACTAACCATTCCTGGTAGGACTCCTTCTTCAGCTTGGTGGCTGCCCTCACCTCAGGTGTCCACCATTTGGTTCGGGGGTCACCACCACGACAGGCACCAACTACCTTGCGGCCGCAGCTCTGTCAGTCTGTCCCCAGTCTCCCTCTGAATGCTGTTGAAGCTCTGCCGGAGGTGTGCGTTGAAGATCTCACGGACCGGGGCCTCTGCTAGACATTCCCAGCACACCCTCACTGTATGTTTGGGTGTGCCAGGTCTGTCCAGCGTCCTCCCTCGCCACCTGATCCAACTCACCACCAGGTGGTAATCAGTTGACAGCTCAGCCCCTCTCTTTACCCAAGTGTCCAAAACATATGGCCTTAGGTCGGGTGATATGATTACATCGACCTGTGGCCTAGAGTTTGCTGGTGCCACGTGCACTTATGGACACTTGTATGTTCAAACATGGTGTTTGTTATGGCCAAACTGTGGTTTGCACAAAAGCCCAATAACAAAACACAGCTCGGGTTCAGATCCGGGAGGTCGTTCCTCCCAATCACGCTCTTCCAGGTCTCACTGTAATTGCCCACGTGAGCATTGAAGTCTCCCAGTAGAACAACAGAGTCCCCAGGAGGAACACCCTCCAGAGCCCCACTCAGGGACTCCACGAAAGCTGGGTACTCTGAACTGCCGCTCGGTGCATAAGCACAGACGACAGTTAGGACCCGTTCCCTGAGGGAACAAACCCTCTCGTCCACTGGGAGAAACCCCAACATACCAACAGCAAGCTGAGGGGATACCAAGATACCCACTCCAACCTGACGCTAGGGGCAACTCCAGACTGAGACAGAGTCCAGCCCCTCTCCAGGAGACTGGTTCCAGAGCCCAGGCCATGCGTTGAGGTGAGCCCGACTATATTAAGCCGGTACCTCTCAACCTCACGCACTAGATGAGGCTCCTTCCCCACCACAGAGGTGACATTCTAAGTCCCAATTGCCAGTCTTGGTAGCCAGGGATCGGTCCACCAGGACCTCCACTCCTGGCTGCTGCCCAACTCACATTGCACCCGACCCCTACGGTGCCTCCTGTGGGTGGTGGACCTGCAGGAAGATGGGCCCATATCCTTTTATCGGGCTGTGCCCGGCCGGGCCCCATGGACTAAGGCCCGGCCACCAGACGCTCGCCCTCGGGCACCCTCCCCAGGCCTGGCTCCAGGGCAGGGCCCCGGTAACCCTATCCTGGGCAGGGGGAACTGTTCCCTCGATGATCTTTTCATAGGGCTCTTCTGAATCGCTCGTCTGGTCCCTCACACAGGACCAATTTGCCATGGGAAACCCTACCAGTGGGCAAAAGCCCCCAGACAACATAGCCCCTGGGATCCCTGGGACACCCAAACCCCTCGACCACGATAAGGTAGCGATTCATGGTAGCGATTCACCTCAAACCTTTTCTAAAAAAATTTAACAAATAAAAGAAAATTTTACATATAGTTGCTTTGTTTTTCTGTTTTTCTGTTTGTTTGTTTGTTTTTTTACTGTGTAAGAATATTCAGCACTGCTGTCAATACATTTTCCAAAAATGTCTTTCTGTGCTAAATGGGTTTAAAAACATAAACAGCTGTGGGATACTATTTGTCTGTGATTTGAACCGGGGAACAAATTGCGGCAGGATCAGCCTGATATTATTTGTATCCCACTGTAGTTTTACATGTATAAAGAGCTAACATCACCAAAATGTCATTATAAGTAGTGTTTGTGAACTAAAAATCAATAATGTGAGATTCCGTTTGTTCATGATTTGGAAAGCCCAGCATGTGCTGCTGACGCTGGGGAAACAAATTCTGTCAGGGATACCTACCTTGGCACCACCAGTGTGCAGGTGAAGCAAAAGGCAAGATGTGCTTCATCATATTTTCCAAGTTGGCTTGGAAGCATATTTGGTGATGCTTCATCCTCTGCTTTGTGTTTGTGTGGAACCCCATCAAAAATCCTGTTCAAGTGGACAAGGATTCTTTTTTTCAAAGTCATACTGTATTTTTATTCATACTGTATTTTAAATATGTCAATGCCCAACACTGTCTGCAAATACACCTGTGAAAGGACCTGTGAGAATGTACCTGCCCCACCACCCTGTAGCGCCCTAAAGATCTGCAGTCTTACCTGCTTTCACTCTGAAGTGTTTGTTAAAATCTTTGAACCTTTGCCAGCATGTTCAGACATCCTGCAGCCTGTTGTACAAACTGGGACAAGGTCTGGTGACACGTGTCCCGAGCAGAGAGCACGATGGACCTCAGCATCACTCAGTGGCACAGAGATCATTGAGTTGTGTTTGTGTGTCTTTATTCTGAACATGTTAAAATAATACAGCAACAACAACAAGGAAAAGAAAAAAAGCATAAAGAAAATGATCAGAATCCTTTATTAATAACTTAACAATGTTAACATGGGAAACTGTTTCCTTCCACTGATGGGTTTGCAGAAATCACGTAACTAAAACATTAGAATCCAGTCACATGTTCTTCATTGACCTGATCAGCTGTGACAACAGGGAGTGATGTCACTGTGTGTCCTTTGCAACTTGTTCTCTACTTTGTGCCTTTTATTTTTGTCTATATTTTTCCTGATTGTTATTTATTCCTGCACACAATGACAATAAAAGGCTATTCTATTCTATTCTATTCTATTCTATTCTATTCTATTCTATTCTATTCTATTCATTTTCCTGGACTTTTTCAGAGCCTGTCACATTTGTCCACAAGTGGACAAATGTTTGTGCACACTTGATTGGAAATTGTTTATTTTGATGTACATGCTGTTTTTGTTGCAAATTATGCGTAATCATATCCATTTTTGTTTTTGCTATAGTTAATAAAAATTTGAGTATCTGAAAAATGAACACACTCAAAATAAATTTCCTGTTGTTTGAAAAGATTTTGTTTGACTTCTTTCATTTATGGTTTTGAGGGATTCAGCAGTGACATTTCTGTATCAAGAACAATTTTAAATTTCTTTGTGGTTTGTAGCATTTTTATCAATTCATCCCTATACTGTGGACTTAAATATGATTGGAATTTGGGGTATACAGTTTGTATTTATGTATAGCAAGTAAAAAAAAACAGCATGTAAAAATGTAAACATTTATTTATATTAACAGCTGCTTTGTCTCTGGATCGCTTGCACGGTCCATCGTTCACATTTTACAGTAAACGATGCCACCTCTCTGATGACCTCATGTCCTCTGGAAAAGTGGAAAATGAGACTTAACATATCATAGGCCACCTTTCCATCCAGTCGGCATGTTTTTGTTTCCATGGTAACTACCAGGAGACACAATATGACATCTTAATTTTTCAGGCCTGGAAACTATGTGTAACACTGCAGAAGGTGTCAGGGGTCATGTAACTAAAGTGTCACCTGGATTCATTGGTTTGATTCATAGTTTGAATCACTTCAAACATCTGCATGCATTGAATGTTTTCACCTCCACGGTTGGTGTGCCTGCTGCCCTTTGAACCTCCACCTCCACCTGAAACAGCAGCGGGCAGGTCTGTGAAACGAGCCACTAATGAAGTCCCAACGTAGAGACCACTTCCGGATTTCCAACCGGCGCAGTGAAAAGAGCAAGCTGAAGCAGTAGGAAGTGTTTGCTAACGAGTGTGAGTGTGTGACAAGGCCGGACAAAGCAGATTGTGGCGCTCGTTCATCGGTAAACTGTTGCTCGCTGAGCTGGGTGTGAACAAACAGCAAGAGGAAGTGAGACTGACAGCAGAAGAAAACAGCCAGCGTCTGGCTTCAGGCTCATCTGATCGTGTCTGATGCTTTTGATGGATAATTTCCTCCCTGACACACACACACACACACACACACACACACACACACACACACACACACACACACACACACACACACACACACAGGTGTGTGAGGCAGCATACAGGGTGTGTGATAAGGGAGCAGCAGGTTGGTGCTGATTCAATAACAAAGCTATTTTCTCTCCTTCTGCATCCGGGCTGGAAACAATCAGTCTTCAGGGTGATGTTCCTCTCGCCCTCATTGATCTGATGTGTGTGTGTGTGTGTGTGTGTGTGTGTGTGTGTGTGTGTGTGTGTGTGTGTGCGCACTGCGCTGTGTTTCTGTGTTTTTAGCGTATGTGGATCCGACAAATAATCCTCATCCATCCCGTCACCCCCTCTCTGGGCCAACTGAGTTAGCCTGCAGACGGGAAATCAATGACTGTCCACACCCACGCACACAGACCGGGTTTTGTATTGGTTTGCAGACTCGAGGATGCTCACTGCTCGTGTTTTCGCTCCCTGTCGGTGGTTAAAGATTTATGGCTGCTGCACTTCAGGTTTTCGGGCACGCTCGCTGAGCGGTCTTAGCGTTCAAGCAGCGTCTGAACACGATCGAGATCACAGACACACGGAGAGAGCATTATTTACACACTGTTAACAAGCTCAGATGGATCCTTTGAGGAACTTTGTGGGGTCAGGTATAGAAACTGGTCTGTTTGCAGCACAGTGAGGGATGAGTAGGCGGCCTGGTGTTACCAGCAGGAGCAGTGAAAGGGTCCACATGTGTAGAAGATAGAGTCGGCAGGTCTCCAGCACAAAGAAGGCTACTCTGGGTGCAGTCAGGACCTGTTCCCTGACCTGAGGGTGCAGTGAAGCAACCCTCTCATCCACCAGGAAACACCAAGCATAAAGGCAGGAAGCCAGGAGGATACAAGGTTACCCACCATGCCCGCTGACTCTCACCAACTCCAGACTGGAACAGAGTCTCGGGGTCTGTGCTGGAACAGAGTCCAGGACCTCTCCAGGAGACCCCAATTATATCTAACTGGTGATCAAGTTCAGTCTCCTTCCCCACCAGAGAGGTGACTTCCATTTCCCCATAGTCAGTCTCAGTAACCTTAGTAACCTGACACACACTGCACCCAACCGCCACCTGCACTTCCTGCAGGTAGGCAGGTCTGTATCTCATTTTTGTGCCCAGCTACCAGGTGCTCTCCCTGGAGCTCCCTATCACAGGCAGGTGATCTGTCTCTATTCTCTCATAGGTGTCGTCTGAATGGCTCTAACCAGGACCAACTGTACTTGGGAGTCCCTGCAAGGGCCAAAAGCCTGCACAGCACAGGCCCCGAGATCACTGGGACACACAAATGTAGTTCGGTGGCTTTAAAATGAGGTGAAGCATTGTGCTAAACAAGCTTGGCTGTAACTGAATGCTGCACAAGCTCGTATGAGTCTGACTGACAGGTAGCCCAGATGTTGAATCACATTTGGTGAGTTGACAGGCTCGCTCTCTCCACACAGTCACTCAAAACTTCCTGAGCTCTACAGGCTGGATTTGTCCTTCAGCAGCACCGACACACCACAAAGAACCAGACCCAGAGCAGGTAAACCCAGGTATTTCCTGTCCCTCACACTGAAGGGAAACTCTCTAAACTCTTTACAATGAGATACAGCTGAGCCCCGGGATTCACAGGAGTTTGGGACCATAACCGCCCGCGAATATTTGAGACCCCCTCTAAAAACACTTATAACTGCCTAGTTTAATAACAAATTGTTTAAACAAATTGTGTGTGTGTGTGTGTGTGTGTGTGTGTG
>NW_005187885.1:95297-101569 GCF_000239375.1 Pundamilia nyererei
GTGTGTGTGTGTGTGTGTACGTCAGTGTGTGTGTGTGTGAATCAGTCCAATCAATCTTCACCCCTGTCCCTGCTCTCCATATTAAACACATACTTCTTGTCCTCTACCTCCTCGCCTTGCCGCCGTGTGTTCAAGCATTTATTTGTGGGCACTTGATTCCCCCCTCCAGAGGAGCTGGTCTACAAGCGGGCTAATAAAGCGGCTAATTGTGTGGTTGTCAGGGCGGGATTGATTTGTCTGTTTCAACACTGATAACACAAGCAATCATCTCTCTCTGTGAAGCCTCCACACACCGTGTCGCTGCGCTGTAACTGCTGACATTTGACAGCCACAAGTGTGTGTGTGTGTGTGTGTGTGGAGGAAAAGGACACACACTGGTGGAACAAACTTATGTCGACTACAAGGACAAACGAAGGTTTGGGGATTTTGTTTGCTGGAGCTGAATGAGCGACAGACACAGCAGCTTTATATCGTCTCACGTGAACGTCAGTGCACATGCACGAGCACATCAAAGCACTAATGCAGTTTTTTGGGGGGAATTAGGATTGTTATGATAGAAAATGATTTGTGGCCTTTAAGGAGCTCAGAATAATACCAGAGCAGCAGTTTCCTGTGGGACACCTCATCAGGTAGGTCAGGTTGATGCTTCACAGACGTACAGCATACATCAAAGCAGCTTAAATAACACACGTGCCTGCCTGTAATGTTTCAGTGCTTTCATGCTTGGTCCTCTGACAGAAGTGTGACCTTACCTGTCCCCATTTGTAAGAACTCAGCCACATTCATGAAGGGTTAATTGTGTCATACTGGTTTGACTGTATTAGACTGTTCACGTGTGAAGCTGGTATAAGAGGAAAAATTAGGGCCTGCATTGGCAAACATAAGCAACGACTCCCAGCTTCTGATTTTGAAGAAGAAGAAAGAATGTTGATGTTATCGGGCAGAGTGGTGATTGAAAGTGATCATAGTATTTACTGTGTTTAGACATGGTGGTGTTTCATAAATTCTTAAATGGATGAGTAATTAAAAGTACTTTTCAGCTCTAAATGAGCACTCATTTTATTTCAACCATTCACACAGAGCTTTAGACAACACACACACACACACTCTGAGGCATGCAGTAGGACCCTGGTGCATGGACACTTTGGCATGTGGGCAGGCAGCCAGGGATCGACTTTAGCTCCTCATATGATCTTTTGTCTTATGTATGTAAGATGTGTGCATTAACTGAAGATCATATCTGTCATATTGTGGCTTACATTAATAAGCTGCCTACTGGTATATTTACTTCACCTATTTCAGATGACCAGAAGGAACTACTCCCCTTTTGTCAGTTCCATCCACGTTAGCTGGCTGGTCTCTGTCAGCGGTGCCTTCGGAGAACTGGAGGGAAATGTGCCGCCTTGTGGAACTGAATGAGCTGTAATCGTTCCTGTGATCACTGTGCTGATTAAGATTACACAGACCCAGCTCATCACTGCTTTATTTTTCTATTTTATCCACATTTCAGTTCTGTGATGATCACTTTCATCTCTGCTGTTGCTGTCGTTGGGTTGAAGATGTGACTGCATCTTTAATGAGGCTGAAAACAAACATCCTCCTTCCTCTGACCTGCAGCATTTCATTAACATACTGCCATCCATCATCGGCAGGACAGGGTCTGTTCTCTATGTGGCACTCTTTCTTTAAATAAAGTTTTAAAAAACTACAATGTTAGAATAAAAAACCCAATCACACGATCCCTTGTGAGCAGGGTCACCTGATCCAGTCCTAACTTACACTTTAATACCTGCAGCTTCCTCTTGTTGCTGTAAGAATTTATTATGGTGAGAGGTATTGAGTGCTGGGACCAGGGGTTTGCATGATTCGTATTGGTTTGGTTGTTCATGCTAAGTTAAGCTACACATGGGGATCGATATTCTCAGCTTCATCCAGAAGTGATGTTTATTTGTAAAAATGTCAGACTGGTTTGATGCTTGTTCTTCAGACCACAAATATTAGCCTCCATTAAAACATCCATTTCCATGCATTTGCTTTCACTGATCATTAAATGATGCTGTTGCTGTTAATGGAGAACTTGTTCGTCTCCAGTTGTCTTTATTATTTCTCCCTCTCTCCACCTCTTTCTCTCCCCAGGTATTTTCCTCACTCTTCTGCCTCGCTTCTTTTTTTTAATGCTTATCTGAGTCTGACAGGTACTTTCACAGTGGAGCTGCAAATTGTGACGCTACTCTATCGAATATAATCAAACGCACTGCAGTATAAATAGCTTATGCACACAGTCTGTGTGCACAGGCACAGAAACACACAAACTCTGATTTGTTGTAGGATGTGTCAAAAGGTGGAGAACGATGTTCTTAAAAATATGGGCTTAGCAGGTGAGGTGAGATAAGACAAACAGTATAGGCCAGTGTGGGTTTAAAACTCCAAAAGGTTCCTCTTCATTCAACGTTTCCTCCGTCCTGCTTTGGATGTAATTCATGCACAGCTGGCCTCTAAGAGCAACATTTGCTTTGGGAAAGTCATGCTAATTAAAATAGCCAGAAAACCAAGAATCAAAACAAAAGACTTAAAATGGCCCATTTTCCCAGTGAAGCCTTGAATGCAGATTAACTCTGTGAATCCCTTTGTTACGCTGTGTTCAAACATCACAATGATGGACGTCTTCTTTACGGTTTTTGACATCAAGGCTTGCATATTTAACTCAGATGTTAACCTTGGGAGCAGTGTGGGAGTCGGAGGCTGAAGACAGATGGATCAGGTAACCAAGCACCTTCATTACGCTGACAGTTTGAAGAAGAGGATCGGTGCTAATGATTCTGGGCAGCGTTTAAACCGTTTGGCTGGTTTTGTGTTAATCTGTTGTTACCTTGAAAGATGCTAGAGCCAGGGGCTGAAATCATAAAGCATCTTATCTACCCATCACAAGTTCTTTTAAACGGCAGTAAAGGTTTTCATTAAGTTTCCCTTTTACAGTTTTTCTCTGAAATTCTCAAAGAAACTTTAAATAAAAACCAAAGACAGTTCCTGAGATGAGAGAAAGAGATTTTAGCTATGGATGCCATCATGTTTCATGAGAAGATTTCTCACTATATTCTGGAAAAAAACAGAAAATCTTCAATGACTCAGTTGGGATCTCTTCCGATTTATTCACTGGATTAATACATATTTAGTGTCAATGAGAAAAATGGAGTAAAACATCAGAAAGGAAACCCAGGCTAACAGATCACTGAGGGAAAACTTAACGTGTTGGGCAAAAATTCAATGACTCAATCTGGACTACAATGTCTGCAAGGAAAACTAGAATAAAATGTTAATGAGAAAGAAAACGATGAAACTGGAGTACAATGTGTCTGAAAAAACCTGGACTCAAATATAAGCCCTCAAAATTGGAATAAAATATAACAGAAAAAATAAACTGTAACAAAAAGGGGACTGAAATGTGACCAAGGCCAAAGCAGGACTAAAATATATTTTGCCAAGGAATACAGAAGAAAAATATCACTGCAAGGAAAACTGGACTGAACAGAGCGGAAAAGAAGCTGAACTAAAATTTGAATCAGGGAGAAAAAAAACTACTGAAATGCCTTTATGCCAAAAAAAATCTAAAAGTGAAACCGAATGCAGGAAAATGACCACTGATAGGGAACAAAAGTGGCCCCGGTATTGAACCATGGGGCACATCGTTCAATACTGTGAGAAAAGTAAAGGATTACCTGCAATCCCTGACAAGTAATTTTCAAAGCAATTTACAGCATGACCCGATAAGCCAATAATGTGAAGTCTATTGAGCGAGGCGACAAAGTCCACTGTGTCAAAATCCTTCAAAACGTCAATAGAACCATCTGACATCTCAGTGATGTCATTTACCACCTCACTGACACCTGACTGAAGCTGAGATTAAAAAAATCATTCAGTGGTAGCGACAGAGTGATCCTCTGCTTTAGGCAAAGGTGAAAATCTACAGCTCACTGTAGGCAAAACTCTGCAGTGGTCATTTATAGAACCCCAAGTCACACAACCATCAGCATAGCACAGCCTCCCTTGCACTCTGAGTGCAACGCCTCTGGTACTAGTGTTTGTGAGTTATTGGTTATTGGTATCTCAATGACCTTGTAGTACCATATCACCCTATTAGAGCACTTCGCTCTTGCTCTGCAGGCCTACTTGTTGTTCCTAGAGTATTTAAAAGTAGAATGGGAGGGAGAGCCTTCAGTTTTCAGGCCCCTCTTCTATGGAACCAGCTTCCAGTTTGGATTCAGGAGACAGACACTATCTCTACTTTTAAGATTAGGCTTAAAACTTTCCTTTTTGCTAAAGCATATAGTTAGGGCTGGACCAGGTGACCCTGAATCCTCCCTTAGTTATGCTGCAATAGACATAGGCTGCCGGGGGATTCCCATGATGCATTGAGTTTTTCCTTTCCAGTCACCTTTCTCACTCACTACGTGTTAACAGACCTCTCTGCATTGAATCATATCTGTTATTAACCTCTGTCTCTCTTCCACAGCATGTCTTTTATCCTGTCTTCCTTCTCTCACCCCAACCGGTCACAGCAGATGGCCGCCCCTCCCTGAGCCTGGTTCTGCCGGAGGTTTCTTCCTGTTAAAAGGGAGTTTTTCCTTCCCACTGTCGCCAAAGTGCTTGCTCATAGGGGGTCATATGATTGTTGGTTTTTTTTCTCTGTATCTATGAAGCGCCTTGAGGTGACTTATGTTGTGATTTGGCGCTATATAAATAAAATTGAATTGAATTGAATTGAACAACCGTTATTTATTTATGTGGTCCTCTAAGCCTGTTTACGCATTCTGTTCTATGCATGACATAATATTAACAGCTATCAGTCCATCATATAAAGACCCCACAAATTCTTGATATTATGCAGCATTTTCGGGCCTTAACTGGGAATTAAAGTAACTTGGGATGTTCTCTTTTTCCACATAACTGCAGTTATAAGTTTTTTTTAAAATTTTATTTTCTTCTGTAAAATAATTCATTCATTCATTAAAAATGAGACCTGAAACCAAATAAACTGACTTACATGACTAATTATAAGTAGGGATAAGGAAGTGTGGGACAATAGCCAATTTAAAGAAAGGCCTGAAGAGATAAGATTGCAGCTGATAAGAAAAGTGTTAAAAGTCAGTTTTGTTTATAAAAAAAAATATCTGTTACAAGTTTAAATAATAAAAAATGGAGGACTCCAATAGCAGCAACACTTTCCAGCTTTAAAGCAAATTATCAAAAAGGAAGACTAAACGAGGAGAGAAAAGGACTAAACCTTATTCAGGTAAACAAGACTAAAATAAGGTCAAGGAGAGCTGCAGGAAGAAATATAAAAGGTGACAAAAAAAATCAAAAATGAACATTAGTGAGGAAACATTTTATTCCAGTTTTAAAGTACAATGTCACAAAGAAAAATGACAATAAAATGTTACTGATGGAAAAGTACTGAGTGAGTAAAACATCCCTAAACCATGAAAGCAGAAAGTGGACTGAAATATGAAATAACAGAAAATATTGGAATAAAAATCTGAGAAGAAGGAAAATTAGACTAAAACATCACAGAGGAAAACTGGAGTTGGCAAAATGGACTCAAACATGAAGGAAAAGTGACTCTAAAGGCTTCAAAGAGTGGCTGATGTCCCTGAAGAAAGGAGGACTGGAGCTTTGTTTGCTAGCTGTTATATTAGCATGAGCTACAGTTCCTTTAATAGTCTGTACTCTTTTTTTTATGTGTTGGGCTCAGGAGAGCTGCAATGAATTGCAGATAGAGTAGCAGACGCTGAATTGGAATATGAATTTATTATTCCAATAAAGTCTGCTGTGAGCAATGTGTCTGACAACAACAAATGCCTCTCTCTTCATCATCTTTCCTGTCCAATTAATTCATACATTTCGTGTAAACAACCAAATTTCATCACAGTCTACTGTGTCATCACTGAGACAATTCCTGTTCTGGAACCCAGCTGGTTAAAGCATGGTGACATGGTCCTTTAACAGCTGAAGCTGTCTCTGCCCGAGCTGATTCTCACTCAGCCTCTTGGCAAAGCTTCCTGAAGCTGCAATGGACGAGTGGAGTCGCTGCTGTGTGCCGAAGAGCACGGATCAATGTCAGGCATCAGGTGAACCACAGGAGGCTGCGGTCAGACTTCAGCACTGACAGCAGAGGTCACTTTGGATTGCACACCACACACATGCATAGAGTACAGAAAGAAACCCAAATGTTTTATGTTTTAGCTACAAACAAAAGCTATAGCTTCTACTGTCAG
>NW_005187885.1:126640-140016 GCF_000239375.1 Pundamilia nyererei
TTTGTATGTGCTTTGTCTCTAGGGGCCACCGTACCTTAGGGACTAAGTAAAGCGCTATACAAATGCATCCCATTTACCATTCCTGTTTTATTTTGAAGGGCTATGTCTCATGTCAGTGTTTCTAGTTTCGCTTCCTCTGTCTCGTTAGGTCTCATTCCTCCCAGCTGTGTTAACCTTCTGTCTCTAATTCCTTGATGACTTCTTCAGTGTATTTATGCCCCATGTTTCTTTGTGTCAGTGTTGCGTCGTACCCTCAGATTGTACCTGTGTGTTCCAGTTTGTGTTTTCCCTGGTTTGGTTTATGTTTTTGTTTTCTGCCAGCAATAAAGCTGTGGTTTTTGAGTTGCATTCAGTCTCCAAGTCCTGCATTTGGATCCTCACTTCCGCCTGCTCTCACACAGAGCCCTGACATTTTTATATAATACAGACATGAGTAATATTACCTGCATAACCAGGAGCAGTACTTTATACAGATAACTGGAACTACTATGTGAATAAAATGAGGATTTTTAGCTGGGCTGGGTCATAACTCAATTCATAAGAGAGCACCCTGAACAGGTGTCCAATCTGTCGCAGAGCTAACATGGGAAGATAGACTCACCTCCAGTCCAGATCGCCTGGAGGAGACCCACTCAGAGACGAGGAGGCGCATCACATAGAAATCCCCAAGTGTTTGCAGACAAGTCGACATGCAAACTGCAGGTAACCATGGTAACCTGCTAATAAACTGCTGCTAACAACTAAAGCCATCACATTAAGGTGTTTGGGTGTCTATGAATGAGTTCACTTGACAAAGCCAGCAACCAAAAAGGTGAATAAGACGCATTTGTCCCTCGTACCGAGGGTCGCATCACACCTGATATGATGGACGACTCTCGAGCAGAGTGTGGATGACATCATCTGAGGATCCTGTGAATGCTGCCCTGACAGAGCACTGACTGACATTTCAGTTTGAACACTCTCTTTAAATAACACTGACTCCTACAGAAGGAGTGAAGCAGCTCTAATTAAAATTTTCAACTGATGACTTTCTAATCAGCTCACTGCTGTGTCTTTAAACAGAGAGATTATTTTAGTCAGCACAAACTCAAACAGTCTGATGATTTCTGGGCGATTTCAGGACAAAAAATATTTGTTATGTTGTGGCTTTAAAGTCTGTATTTGCTCCGTGATGGCAGCTGTCAGAAACTCGGACCCCTGCTGCTCTGCGACATCCATCTGCAATCATCCCGACGATCAACCTCTGGGGCTGCCATGCTATTTCCCAAAGACTGCCCGAGCAGAAGCTGATATTTTACAGATCATCTCCTGGGAATCGTGACATTCCGATCACATCATTATTCCTGGATCAGCTGTGAGAGCTGAGCTTCACCTCCTGTCATCTGTCTGCTGCACAATCGATTCCCCGGCTGAATGTTTTCGCTCCTGCTGGAAAAAACGCCGCCGCTCGCCTCAGTGCAGACCGCTCACTTATTTTTAGAAACAACAACCAAGGACACAAAGTGCCCGAGAGGTTTGTACCGGAGCCGTTCTGCTGGGGAAAGAGGGCCGTGATTACTGGGATCCTGTGTGAAAGTGAGGATTTGTTTCAGCTGCACAGTCACAGCAGCTCACACCAGCCCCTCTCAGCTTGCCTCCACCTGCAGCGCTCACTTATAAAAACTCGAAAGGCACGGGTGCCATCAGAGGACTAAACTACTTTGACTACTATAAAGTATTATTACTTGAATATTTATTTAATGCAAGGTTATGTTTCCACTAATCGTGTTGGCTGCGGGGACGCTCGGCTGAATAAAGAGCCCGCTTCAAATAATGACACTTTTCAAGTTTCACAGTGAGACTTTCACACCACCTTCTTCTCTCAGAGGTGAAGCCTTTCATTCCTGGAAATATTCAAGTAAATAAATCTCGTGCTCCTGTATTTATTCATTGAAATACAGGAGCACGAGATGGCTCTCCACATGAGACATGAGATTCTCCTTTGCAGGATGGAGCCGAGCAAGAGTCCCGCTGCTCCACCCTAACCACTCAGGAGGCACTGGAAGGACACCATTGTTTGCTGGCCTACACCGATGCTTGGCAGAAAATAGAAAAGTATTCATATTTTTATGTTTCCGTGAGTGTCGAGCACTGCATGAAGTTGCTTTACATGTGATGACAGATGTCATGTTTTTTGGTTACGCTCCGTGATATTTGTGTTTTCTGTTATTCATTGTCCCATGGCTTCCTGTTTATCTGAGCCATTTTCCCATCCTTCTTTGGGTTAAATCCTGTTGAACTTTGCCTGTTTCTGTGTTTTCACTTCTCTCCATCTCTGCATCTCACCAGCTTCATCCTCAGCTTCTCATTGTGAGGTCGTCCAGAGGCCTCCGGCCTAAAGGCAGTTCAGCACAGCCGGGATGTCTTTCCCTTTTCTGCCTGAACGTGATGATAGTCTAAGTATGGTCACGTGACACACGAGTCAGCCACATCTGACCAATCACAAACAGGAGACATCACAACATCATACAGGCTGAGCGCACAGACAGTAAAAAATGTGGACGTAGCCACCCTGACGTCCTGTCAATCATTAGCTGGTACCTAATCAGCTGGTAGCCAATCAGAATATCCTAGAAAATTCTCCTTTGCAAAACTCAGAATGACCAAAATCTACAAAATTAACTTTTGAATGTTTTTTTTTATTCAGAACAAAAACAAGCGCCTGACCCAAAACCCCCCAGGAAAGTGCTATTGAGGTCATGGCCGATTTTCCACAGACTTGAGGTTTTGCAGACACAACGTTAGCTTGTTCGCCTTATTGGGCTGACAGTCATGTAAATGAGACCCCAGACACACAGACCTGCAGACCCAACTGAAACCACCGGGTAGCAGGGAAACATGTTGCCGTGTTCGCCAGCAGTCAGAAAAACATGTTTCTGTTACATCTAATATGGAAGACAACTCTAAGGTTATATGAGAAACCTCAATAAGACCATAACAAGTGTCTCCCCTTGATGGTCATTAGAAAGGGTGCAGGTTTAATATTTAAAAAGAGTTTTAAAAATGAAAACTGTTAACAGACTACCACAGTTCTGTCATTAAGACGGGGAGGGTGTGACTGGAGTTACAGCTGCATGGTCATTAAAACACTTTCTATTGTTCGGCTGCAGATCCGCTGATGTTCATCGGTCAAGAGGAGGAGACACTTTGATGCAGGCCATCAAGCACAAAGCTCAGGTGCTCTGCGTTGGGATCAGATCGCTGCAGTAAGACATGAGGAACAATAATATTGTTTATGTGATTCTGAGCCAGAAGAATTTTGTATGACTGTCACCTGCAGACCACCCGGCCTGCCCGGCCTGCGAGCAGGACCTCCTCTGCATGATTGTGCAGTTCTGGGTGTTTCTGTGTCTCTGTAATTCCCAGAAACATTAGAACGAGCCTCCAGCACCACCCGCCACGCTGCGAGGATATGACTCTGTGATTGAGTGTGCAGGCAAACCGCGCAGATTATTATTGTGCATGTGGATAGAATGAGAACTGAGTGTGAGTTTTCCCTTTGCTCAAATTTAATTAGTCTTTGCATGATGATATTCGCTTCACAAAATAATATTTGTGCGCCTGCAGGAATCTTCCTGTTCTCAAAAAGGTCACGCTATGAAATAAATGTGATGATACATGATAACAGCATGCTTTTATGTTATTTAGCTGATGAGCATGCAAGCATTTCTGTGGCTTTTCAGATATATTTAGCTGCAGGATCATTGTTTTCTCCTTAAATGAGCTTCGTTTCATGCCATCTGAAACTCAGACCCAGACTCTCATAAATACTGTTCAGAATAGAACTTCAGCAAAAACTCAAAGTATGCTGGATCATATAATTCGAGAGGCTGGTATAGATTTGACAGATAGAGGCATAGATCTCATAATAACTTCTGGACATTTCCCAGAAACATATGTTGTTAAAAGAGGCTCATTATATGTTTGTAAATGTTAAAATCTGCACCTTGTTTTAATGGACAGATGGGTGGAAATGATACTCCAAATCCTGCAGTCCTGCAGGGACCATGAACGCCTCAGAAATGACTTTACTGTGGTCAGAGATCAGGTGGGCTCATTTCCTGACAGATTTCCATCCAATCATATTTTAGAGGAGTTCTCCTGGTTTGAGGAAAGAAGGCAGTTTAAAACTCTTCAGCATCGGGTTCACCTTGTTTCTTATAAACATCTATGAAGTAAATCCCACCCACATGTAGAGGAGTGGCTAAAAATCCCCCAAATTATTATTATCATGCAGTTATTTCTGCACACGGGGGGTCACACAGGACACCAGAAGCAAAGGTCCACCCTTCACTGATGCTAATTTAGATAATTTTCCTCAATAAATGAAGGCTTTGTCTCATTTTTATCCTGAGATCTCATTAAGTACTTGTAGTACATGTGAAGATGTGTTTTAGGATATTCACGCAGAAATACTTAAAAAATAAATCGAGGGTTCTTAAACTTCCCACTTCAGCCGAGTGCACCTTCACAGCAGAGTCACCTGTGACTAATAATTTTATCTGAGGTGCCATAAAATCTGTGAGGACACTCGAGAAAAGTTCACGTACTTTAAGCCTGAACTTCTTGAGTGAAGGTGCTGCACTGCACGCCTCCTTTCACACACTGTCCTATTTTCAGCGTGTTTCTGGGAGGATTTCGCCTCCTTGGCAGATGTTTGTTTCTGTCTGAGTTTCCATTTGTTTTGCCCTTCAGTGCAGATTAACTTTAAGCTGTTTCCATGACTGTGTGAATCCATTTAAATAATCTTTACATGTATAGATCTGCACTTTAAATGCCTGTGAGTAATTACAGTGGATAGCAATGTCAGCCGTGATGCCATCCCATTAATTACAGTTATTATCCGGAAGCGCAGGTATGCTGCATCTACATAGATACAAACGGTTCTTAGTGGATCGCCGATCAGCTGTGATTAATAAGAGGCCTGAAATAAAACAGCGTAAAGAGTGAAAAAAAAAATAATAATTACAGGAGAAAACAGAACAACAGCCTTGTCTCATGGAGACAACACCCACACCTGCTCTCACCTCTGAATTTTCCACAGAGCAGAACAAGAACTGAGACTAGAAGTCAACTCTGCTCTGTACGTTAGCCTCTGATAACGAGTGTCATCGCTGCTTTCACTCCTCAGCCAGAAACATCAGCCTCACACATCGTCACAACCTTTTTTGGTTCGTTTTCTAGTTTGAGTTTCTTGTTTCCAGTTTAGTTTTGTATTTGATGTTAGAGTTTTTCCAGCAATAAAGGCGCCGTTTTGAGTTTATTCTCTGCGTATGAGTCCTGCGTTTGAGTCCTACATCCTTCCTGCCACACAGCAAACATGACACCAAGATTCCTCACAGTGTTACTGGAGGTCAGGGTAAAGCCATCCAGGGTAAAGAAGTAATGGTTGGACTGCAGCCTCTGGGATCAGGTGTCCCACAGTGACTATTTGAAGAGAAAAATCCCTCTCAGTGTGGACATGAAGCTGCGGATCAGGAGTTTTTGCAGAGTAAACCAAAACACGCAGCAGTGGATTAATGACTAAGATCGTACTGTGGACGGATCATCTCATGGTGTCATGATCAGGCTGTGTGCAGGCAGGAGAGGACCCAAACGCAAACTCACGGGAAAACAGGACTGAATTCAAAATACAGCTTTATTGCTGACAGAGGATAAAGGCGATACAAAATAACATGAAACTAAACTGGGAAGTACTAAGGAACTGACTCACGAGGAAAGACACGGAGGGGCACACAGTCATGTGGGAGAACGCGACACAGAACTGAGGGAGACGCAGACATAAATACACAGAGGGTTAATGAGGGAAGTGGGAGCACACGGGGAACACAGCTGACACTGATAATCATAACAAGACACAGCAGGAGTAAATGCAAAACTGACGGGAGACTGCCAAAGTAAAACAGGAAGTACACAGAGGTTCAGACAGGAGGAGAGAGAGCACAGATATAACGGGCTGGGGAAAACATGGAATAAAACACAAGGAGGGGAAAACAAAGGTTCACAGAGGGGCACACAGGGGGTAACCAAATAAGGAACATCTTAACTAAACAACCTAGGAACCAAGGCATAACTAAAGAACAAAATACAAAACACACAAAAACTAAGAATACTGGGCCAACATTGCCCAGGACCATGACACATGGTCTGTTTATGGCATCAACGTGAACCCTTATCCTCCATCATCATGTGTTTCCATCAACCACGCAGACTTCACCAACCCTCCAAATGTCTGGTTGTAGTTCTCTTGGCTGTAAACTCATTTTTCTGTTCAGCAGAAATAAACAGCTGAACAGGCTTCAAACATGATCCGTGCTCTTGTTGTCTGTTACCTACTCTCAGTGTTGTTCTGTAGTAATTATATGGTATAGTTTGTAGTTTTTATGAAGATATGAATAAACATCACCCAAACATGAATCTGTACATTAGTGCTCTGCTCTGTATGAAAATCTGAGCTGAAGCTTTCAGATTTCCAGTTGTAAAAGCTGTAACTGAAATAATTCATGCTAGTCATTCTCATTTTGTCCCTAAGCTTTCCACAGCACTGAAACGGGAGAGAATAAATCCATTATTCATAATCCACCTCTTTTTAAGTTTCAAAGTCAATAATATATTTAACAACACACTCCCAGTTTGCTCCTCTCGTGTCGGCATCACAAGGAGCTAACCGTTGGTCTTCTCGAAGTTAATTAGCCAGCGGTGTTCGGAAAAACCTAGAAGGTCATTTTTTTGAAAGCTCTCACCGAGACTTCTCTAACCATGAAAACATTCTGTTTAATAAACTCATTTGCAGCACAGCAACAGGACGTTTCCTTTTAATCATTAAGTGGATGGATTTTATTCATTTAGAAGGTTAGAAGAGAAAAATAACTGCAGATCCTCGTTTTCCCCGCATACAGGTGCCATTATAATAAAGTAATCAATGTTCTCACCTGTCAATCATTTAAATTTTCTGGCTGATTAATGCGCTATCATTGTTTTGTTTTTCTGTGAAGTCTTACTGAGAGGCCTGAATACTAACTTCAGCTGTCAGATAAGGTAACGCAGTAATCTTTCCCTCTGAAGCTGAAAATGGTTAAATTTACTCCATGCAGGTGCTTCCATGCAGGTTAATGCAGGACGACCTCCCCCATTTGCCACATCTGCGTCAATGACATTGCGAAAGAAAAGAATTTGCGTAAAGCTGCTGACTCAAATCCTATTAAAATTCACCAGGTTGTCAGCTCCTTTGTTTTCTGCTTTGATTTGTGCTGAGTGTGGCTCTCACACAGGGGAGGTATTCTTCATTGTTTGGTCTGTGTCGCCTCAAGTTATGCTTTCATGAGCTGAGGAGACGCCCGCCTCCAAATCCCCCTGCCTCGTCCTTTAACAGGCGGCTGAGGCAGGAAGGCTTTGAACAGAAACACACATTCAGTATAAACACGAACACATCCCTTAACAAGCGTGAATTCTTTCATTTTTCTCCACGCAAACACCAATAATCACACTCTGATTTGCATGTTTGGTGTGATTGATGGCGTTTAAAGCCACACAGCACAGTGTGTGAATCCAGACCTGGATGATCAAACTGGGATCTGCTCGAGGAAAGATGTGATGCAGAGGAGAAATGGCTAGTTTTTGTGTAGGTAACAGTGAGTCAGTATGTTCCTAATTTGAGTCAGTGGGGAGCTGGAAAAGATGAAAGCACAGTGCTGTTTCCAGTTTCCTCCTCACACTGAGATCTCCGTTTGACAAAACACAAAGTGCGGTTAAAAGGATCAGAGAGTTCAAGTCGATTTTTGTTTCTGCAGCTACTTTTTCTGTTTTTTTAGTTAGCGTTTGGCAGCAGAGGGCCGAACACTCGCGGCACGGAAACAGGAAAGTGATCAAAGCTGTTCTGAACCAAACAAATGGGTTAAATTGGCCAATATGGCTTCGAACATAGCGGAGGAATTTATTCTGATCCAAATTGAAAATCTTTGCATGGATAATTGAATAAAAAAGACATTTTAGAGGGAATTATGAGGTGTGTGGAGAGCAGATACAGATCAGAGTCGAGTCTCAGGACTGTGGTTTCTGTAGCAAAAGCTTTAGTGCATTTCATCCAAACCTCTATTTAAAGTTTTTGATTCCAACCAAGGATGCAAGTCCTCCAGGATGTTCTTCTAGAGGAATTTGAGATACTCTACAAGTGCACCCTGAGTTAATGCTGGTACTACTTCCACAAGATTGTATAATTTAAAGAATGAATGCACACAAATGATGAGAGAAATGGGACAGTAGAGAAATCACTGTAACTTAGACTTCTTTGGGCAAGCACTGCTTTCCTTGCTTATCCTGACTAAATGCTGCTGTATTAACAAAATGTATTGAATTGGTAGCTAACAACTCTAATTGTTTAACCAGTAGGTTTAAGTGGCAGTACTAGCTTGTTCGCTAACAGTATATAAATAAAATCAAGAAAATATTTAACATACTGGATAAACAGCTAAAAAAGATGTCACAAGGCCTGGAGGAAAGTACAAGAGATGGACCCAAGTGTAGACACCAGACTGAGACCACAATCAGTTAAACAGACTTTGTTTACACAGGTACAGGAGACAATAAACTAGCAAAACTGCATAAACTGAATTTTCTTTATGAATTAAGCTGTAATTTTTTAGTTATTTAGGCATTTTTCTCAAATGCTGTGATTGCAGAGAGGCATGCCGGGAAATATATTATCTGTACTTTCTGACCTTGCTTGGTTGTTGACGTCAACTATGCAACAAGTTGTTTTTGGTGAGCGTTTTATAGCCCACTTAGTTGGTGCAGTGGCATTTTAAATTATGTTTAGCGAGCAAAGCTTCCTAACAGAAGATGAGTATACCTCTAACCCAGCCATGGAGAAGGTCACGTCTGGAAGGACAATCCACTTAAATTTTTGGCCAAGTCAAACATGTGGATAGTAAAGAATGAGATTTCAATACTGGATTTCAGTAACCACCTTCAGTATTGGTCAACAGGGTGGAAACTGTACTACTGCTGGCCAAAGACAAAGGAAGAGGAGAGGGGGAAAGCATGTTACAAGGCAGTGAGAGAGAAGGAAAGGCAAGAGTTTTAAAGTAAGAGTATAGACTTTAAATATCGGGACTATGATTGGTAAAGAGAGAGAAAAGACCTCAGAGAAAATTCATGGATTCAGTGAAGGAGGACTTGCAGAGGGTTTGTGATTAGAGGAGGATGCTGGGATAGAAATGAAGGCAGATAAGCTGGTGTGACGACCCCTAAAGGGAGCAGCTGAAAAAAGAAGAAAAACACAATTTATATGTTAGCAAACGTTATAAAATATGCGATCATACTGTAAAATGTGTGTGTCATTCTCTTATAATCAGTATTACTGAAGGAGAACGAAATGTCAAATTGCATCTTATGTAGAGACAGTTATTAATGCTGGCTTATAAAATCATAGTATTTTAAGGATAGAGAGCTTATTCTCTGACCACATGACTGTTGCATTTGGTGGTAGATTCCAGAATGTGGATAAATTGCATTCGGAGTACTTTTTGCTGTGCTTGCCCTCTGTGTTTGTGCTACTGCAGTGCTGATTGAATGCTGTAGCTCCATTTTTCCATCATAGTGAAAATAATATCTGTTGCTGAACTGAGTCATCAGTGATCCCTGAGTTCCTTATTTCTTCTTTCTTTTCAGGTAAAAATCAACTATATCGCTTAAAAATATGTTTCCAAAAAAGTAAACCGCATTCTTTATTGCATTCAAATCATTTTTTTCTCTCTGATATAAGTTTAATTTAAACATTTCATTTAAAAGACCAATAAAGTTATCATGAACAGACGAGTAAGGTGCTGGAGGTATAGACCACAAAACGTTTAAGCAGGAGGTTTTATTGCCATGTAGGACAGCTCAGTTTATTGGTGTTTTGTTTTTTGAAATTTCCGTATTGTTCACTTCAGTTTTGTGACCCAAAGAGCTCTGTTTGTTTGTTTAAAAAATAAATAAATAAAAAATCTTGTCCTGTCTGGCAGCTTTTGCAATCAGAATTATGATCTGAGTGCTCGGTGATGATGCTGAACACATTTTGTTTTTGCAAGTTGTATGTACCCTATCTCCTCAGAGGCTTGGCTGAACTGCACAAACACCGTCACTCCTGCAGCAATTATTAACATCTGCAAGTTTAAAAAACATTTACTATAAACTCCAGTTCTTTGGATGTTTGGATTCATCATCATGCCGCGAATGCGATGTTATGCTCTTCGTTTGTGTTTGTTTGTCACATTCAGCAGAAGTTGCTATATACCACCAAAATTTGTATCCACAACAGAATTTAGTTTGTCTCACCACTAAATGCAGGGCAACTGCATTTCGTTGCCCTGTACCTGTGCATGTGCAATGACAATAAAGTTAAATTCTAATTCTAAATTCAGAATGCAGAGTTTAAAAAAAGCGCTGCAGGTCCTAATAAATAATAACAAACTTTACTTTCATGTCACCTTTCAAAGTGCTTCAGGAATAAGAAGCAAACAAACTGTAAATCAAACTTTATAGAGGAGATTCAGGTGATCAGCTATAGGTACAGGATTCAAAGAGATTCCAAGTGATCAATAAATAAAATTAAACCTAGACAGATTAATTAAAAGCAAACATAAAACAATTAAGATACATTAAAGGAGAGTGTGATTAAACAAATGAAGGGCATCATAGAAATAGCTCAAATCTCCTCGGTGGGATCATTAAAGAGATTGATACCTAACTTTTGTTAGGTATGATTTATGATTCATGATTTATGAGCTGAATCATCGTACATTTGCTACAGTATCATACAATCCGGTTGTTCAGTCTGACGTCACTAGCCGTGTCTGGGTCTAAACTCCGCTGCAGGTCCATATATCAAACGATCACTGTGGCATTACTGAGAGTTGAAAAACTGTCTAAAGTCTTTCATCTTTAATAAAATGATCAGCGTTCTGCTCTACCAGGTGTAACAATTGAGTTTAACATCCAGGCATCCATGAAAACGGAATTTATGACATTTAACGGAGTTAGAAGTTAGCAGGGAGTTAGCTCGCTAGCTTCTATCTAAATACAATATAGCATGTCCTGACTGCGGGGTTTTGGAAACAAATTAAAACGTACAGCTTTCTTATCACTTCCAGCATAAATGAAGACAGAAAACTAAACGGCAGTGACGTTTGTAGGGTTACTGAAGTTGGGCTAGCTGGTATACAATGATGTGCTACGTGACCGCTAGCGACATAGCTATGTTAGCATAATATAAACAAGCTAACTTTTTTTTCCACTCGATAAAAGTTAACGTGAGTGTTCTCGGTGGTCAGAAACAAATGTAATCGCATGGCAGGATGCTGTAAAAGGACCAAACTTCAGCCAGGAGAACAACTGAGATAATCCATCCACAATACGAGGTTAGTCATTCATATACTGCTGCATGGGCTGGGCTGTAGTTACATCCTAAGGTTTTAAAAACTGAGCTTAAATAAATGATTAGCGGTAATAAAGGCCGAGGGAGGTCAACAGGGATCACTGACTGTTTTAGGAGCTTTTTGAGATCAAATAGAAGAAAATACATAACATTAAACATGTTAACAACACAAAAGCCATATTAAACGCAGACTACTTTAGACCCGGAAGTAGGATTCGTCGTGTCATCACTGAACAACCGGATTGGTATCGATACTATTGATACTGGAGTGCTCTGCTCTAGTTCTCAGCCAAGATTGTTGGATGACCAGCAGAGCCTCAGCTGAGAACCTGTGGTTACAGCCAGGGGCTGTGCTCAGAGTGGCACTTAAAGGAGATTAAAAGTCAACATTGAAATCTTAAATTAATTGTTTCCTTTTTCAAGTTTCAGGAAGAAGTCTGGCTGCGGCAGTTTGGATCAGCTGAATGAAGAACTGCAGTAATCTGACCTAATCTAGCTCTAATTTCTTTTTTGTACAAAACTCAGCTGACCTTTCTGAGTCTCCTAAACTGAATAAAACACAAATGGACAAGTGACATGCTTACTGATTCATGCTGGTGGCAGGAAAGACACTGGCCACAAATATTTAGAAATGCAAAAGAAAAAGACCGTTTGAGGCTGATGCATAAGAGGAAGCATGAATTAAAACCTGAGTATGACTCATGCAGATCTACTCAGTTGAATTCACAACATAAAACAATCATAATAAACAGAACAGTTCCTCTTTGCAGGTAAACTCCACATAAATGTGTTAACATAGAGCAGGTTTGGGTCCACGTCCAGAATAAATGCCTCTAACATTTCGCAGATGGATTGTGAAAACAATGTTTTTCCGAATTGACAGCCTCTCAACCTCCCGAGTTCAGAGGATAAACTGTCCGCAGGACCGTGGGATGTTGTTAATATTCTCAGGTGTTATCGTCATCATCGGACCTCTGTCTGTGCATCCTGCACAGCTGACATTATGCCAAAGACAAAGACGCACTGCTGAAATGTCCAAAGTTTAAATGAGGATGGCCTTGCATGCCGCCGACTTCACCTGCAGCTATCTTCTTGCCATTTCCTAAAAGGAATGTAATTTCTGCAAAAATCAAAACAAAAAGCCAAAACAAATCTTGTCTGAGGCAATTTTCAGCTATTTACTTGTCAGGCCAAGCTTTTTAAGATGCCAGATTGCTCAGAGACGAGTGCAGACAGCAGCTGACATTCACAGATGCAGACAAATTACACATGGACACTTCAGCTGCAGAGAGAGCAAAGACAAAGACAAGTGCAAAATATTTGAACACAATTACTGATCCCGAGACGGAGTCAGATCATGCCATCGATTGCACGCTCGTCTGAGAAACCGCTGCTATTAAAAGATGGGACCTCCTCAGAGAAATAAGAAGCCTTCACAGAACATGAATGGTTGGTGGAACAAAGATGACAATGACTCTGACTCCGACCAACCACACCTTTGATGGAAAAAACCTCCCAAAATTAATCAGTTAGGCCATTCAACACCACTGGTAAAGTTTTCACGCAAATCTGCTCATCTTAATACAAAACAGGAAAGAAATACAGGTAACACTTCCAGAGAGAAATGGCTGCAAAACAGTTGAAATGCACTCAGTGGATGCTTCTTCTTGTTACCTGAGGACTCTGATTTCCTCGAAATATCATCAAATACTTCTTCGTCATATGAATCTTCACACGGCATTTGTCGAGGTGGAACCTCTCTTTCTGTTTGTCTTTAATACAATCAGGTCATTTTGTGTGAATTGCATATATATAGAGATAGATATAGAGGGTGGGCCATTTATATGGATACACCGTAATAACATGGGAATGGTTGGTGATATTAAAGTCCTGTTTGTGGCACATTAGTATATGTGAGGGG
>NW_005187885.1:169486-176193 GCF_000239375.1 Pundamilia nyererei
AAGACTGCAACTCTGCTTCCTGGTCCCAACTCTGGATAGTCATATTTTGGACTCGACACTGTCCTACTTGCTTGCCTAGGTAGGTTACAACAGCCTTTCCAAACTGACATTTAGCCAAGTTTAGTGTCAGAGAGGGATCACACAGGTGGTCAAATATTTCGCTATTTGACCACCTGGACTGGTGTTCAGTCCAGGTGGATGAATAGGCCACTATATCATCCGAATACACTTCAAAATTCCGGACTCCACGTAACACAGTTTTCATCAGTCGCTGGAATGTGACTGGGGCATTTCTTAACCCGAACGGCATGACAGTGTAGTGCAAAAAATTATCAGGTGTAACAAAGGCACTGATTTCGGCGCACGTTTAGTTAACAGAACTTGCCAGTATCCCTGTGGATGTGAGCGCATCTTGATGTGTTATTGGCTGCTTTGGATCATTGGAGCGTTACACCGCTACACGTTACACCGCTACACGTTACACCGCTACACGTTACACAGCGTTTTACACCCTAAACATGTGTTTAGGGTGTAAAACCTTGTGATAGATTCTCAGGCATTGCTTCTTTATAAAAACAGCTTTTCTTGGAGGAGGTTATCAGTCGAACAAATCTATACCTTCATATGTGAAAACTAAGTGATGGAGGAGCTCTGTGGTGGAGCTGCTGCGCCTGAGGTGTAAAATCCGACGAAGGCCTCTGCCCCCTGCTGGCCAAAAAAACTTGAAGGAACCCGACCTAGCAGCTAGAAACCACAGTAAGAAGAGGTGAGAGGAGTTGACTGCCTCCACCTTCCACAGCAGACTCACGCGAGTCAACTCTGCATGTCGGGCTGACTCCGCCTCCGAGGCCAGCATCCTGTGGCGAGGCTGTTAGAGCGCTTCACCCTGCTTCTCCTGCCTGCATATTGTCTCCTTTCTTGCCGTCGGCCTGTGATTATCTTCCCTCCACTGACGTTCAGCGTCTGATGCCGGAGGTGCTCAGGAGCAGCAGCGTTGCCGTCATCTGTCACGGCCCTGCTGCGCCCTGTGTTTACGCTCAGTGGGAGCTGCTCTTTGGTATTCAGTGGCGGCGATGGCGACAGCGGCAGGAGTTCGGTCAGCGGGCTGTCGCTTTAGCTCGCTCACACCGCCTGAACGCACAAACACGCTGACAGAGAGTGTTTATGCACATTTACACATGATTCAATATATGAAGTGTGTGTCTGTGCGTGTGCATATGTGTGTGTGTGTATGTGAGAGAAAGAGTGTTTGATGTGTTGCAGTCACAGCAGGAGGCAGAAAGGCCTGCAGTGTTTGTCAGGATGCGTGCGCACCTGTATGTGTCATGACATTGACACAGGTGGAGGAGAACCAAGTGATGCAAGTCGGAATTTCACCACATTGATACTACATGATTGCTGATTGATGAGGTAATATTTAATAGATCACAGAAACTCAAAAACACCATAAGCCAGTTTTAAAGAAAGCGCTGTGAATCTGCACCAACCGCTAAAAGCGTCCCCCTTCACCTGTGTTCCACCTCTAAGCTGAGCTTCATCAAATTTGTGCTGGTGTTCCCCATTCCTCCGCCTTGGCTCTCGCTTCAGGGGAAACAGTAGCTATTACTTCAAGTAAAATAATAATAAGAAATGCAATTCCATTATAAAAGAATATTTTCATTTCACTTCATTTATATGCATTAAAGCCCAAATTTAAAAAACAAACAAACAGACTCTCCTGTTATTAGTGTTCCCTGTAACTAAACACTGAAAACAGCCAGACACAGTCATTTAACATCGGAGCCAATACTTAGCTCATGCCTGTATCATTAGTGAAGCAGCTAATGTCAGCTAACATTAGCCAGAAGAAGTCTAGTTTTATCTAATAAAGCCTCTCTGACCAAACAGGGCGTTGATAATTGGGTTAAAACTATGGGTGATATCAGCAGGACATTTGAATCTGATCCACTTTCTTCTGGCTAATGTTGACTGACCTGCTAGCATGAACTGGAAACTAACATCCTTTAAATTACTGCCATCTTGTGACGGCAGTTGGAAATTGTCTCTGGAAGCAGGGCTCCATGTTAAGCATCTGTCGTTTTGATAGCACGTGTGTGTCCAGTTAACAGTGGCTAGTTTACATGTATGTGTTATGAATAAATGTCTGTTCTTTGATGAGAAACCGATGCTAACCACTGACCACAGAGTAGTTAGAAGCTTAAACACCTGCAGAAGTAATATTATTCCATTTAACACTTTCACTAATTTTATGAAAGAAACGCATAATTACTCACAGAAAGGTGAGGATGTCCACGCAAAGCGCAGCAAGACATACAGGTCTGTCAGCATACAAGAATAGCATGAAAGAATAAAAGATCGGCAGCATAAAACCATGAAAAGGTGTTTTAATCTGGTCCAGTTTGTTAAACAGTGGAGGAAGATCATCATCAGGTTGCACGCTGCTGTTATAACGGCGTGTGCGCGTTACACACACTGCAGCAGGTGTGTGTGAATGCGAGTGCATGCGGCAGTGTTTGCAGCACCAAAGCCTCTGGGAGCTAAATGAAGATAAGGGGATGAAAACGAGGTGGGGGTGTTGGTGGTGGAGGTGGAGGTGGGAGGGCTAAATCTGCAGCTGCAGACTCACATGCTTTCTGACTGCTCTCCATCCACATTTTGTCTTTCATATCTGTATGCAAACACGCTGTAGCTGTCCTGGTGATGAAAGGAAATCGCTTTGATTGCTTCTGTATAATTTTTTGTTGCGAGTAGAACAATACAGGCTGCCAGCTTTGGTGTTGATGCAGTGTAGGTGTAGAGAACAACCATTTAAAGTCATTCTGCTGCTGATGAAAAACACTGGATTCTCAGTTTTCTTACTTTGTAGTTCTGAGAATCCGAAAAAAAAAGAATCTCACTCTATTTGTCTCTGCTTTTATGGTCTTTACAATCATTTGGAAATGCAAGGTTTTCACCTGACACCATGTACTAGTGCTCCAGTGTGAAATGTTCCCACAGTGTCTGCTGGCCTTGGATGATTCAATAATACATTCATCTTCACATAAAGGGAAAGTTTACGTTTTGTAGCTGAAAATCCTGAATAGAAACAAAGGAAGAAATCTTATTTTTTTTTCATTGAATTAGAAAAAGTAAAGTGTGGAAGCTTTGCCAAGAGAGAAACTCTGAACAGAATCAGCAGTTTGTTGTTGTGCCGAAGTTAACTCTGCTTTATAGCTGCTGAAGTCTGTTTCTGTCAATTTCATGAATATCCAAAGACTGTGCACTGATTATGTAGATTATTATGAAGACAATAATTAATTATTATGATTTATAAAATAAAGATCTTATTATCAGCAGCCAGTTAACACAATAAACCTGTGGACCGTGTTTGTGCTGTTGAAGCATTTATGATTACATCATGTGACCAATATACCAATACAGTATATGGCCATTGTACTAACAGAGCGTCCAGCAGAAACTGGATGTTACTGAGTGTTGATTAGCCGGAGTTAATTCCAGCTGACAATTTGGTACATTATGGCACATTTCTGATTCCCAAAATTCAAGATAGTGACCAAAACTCTAATTTCACTGGCTGGGCCCACGTCCTCATTTTAGGTTTGACAGCGTTTCAGTAGGTAAATGTGAATGCTTGGACATGAATTGAGCTGCGGTTTGGGGAAGGCCTCGAAGGAGACTGGCGATGGCTCCCGGGCCTGGCAGATCCCCATGTACTAAATAGGAGTAAAGAAGTTAACGAATTGAAAAGGGGAGAGAGGGAGGGTGGGGCACGTAAGTGAGAATGAACAGCTTGCAGAACTGGGGGAACCTATATAGATGAGAACCGGAAGGAGCGTATTTGGAGCCGTGGTCCCGCTCCTGAAATTCCGATAAATAATCCAAATGATAAATCCACAATCAGTGGGTTACATCATGGTAGCCATGTACATTGTTTAAGTACAGTCTGTCCCCAGGAGGTGCAAAAACAAAAAAACTAAATAAGAGTGTGGCAGCTCAGTTCTGTAGTTTTGTCAGACCCTGGAAGTCTCTGCTGATGCAGTGCATGTATTTTAAGTATTCAAAGATAAAAGCCACAGTGGATGTATTGCTTTTATTGTCTGCCTCCTGCCTGTCAACTGTAATTATATAGCAGTCACAGCATCAGTCCTGAGCGCTCAGAAACACATTTAAAAACTGGACTGTATCCATAACTACCACCTAGACTATGTGTGTGTCAGAGGAAATATTTATGTGTGCGGGTGAAATAGCTCCTATTAGAGCTGTGGGTTGAGATAAAGGTGAAAAATAAAGTGCATGTAGAGACAGGGATGGAGGGAGTCTAGAAGACAGACAGAAAGACGAGCAGCAGATAGACAGCGAGATAGAAAGGTAGGTTGGCTTTGCATAAACTCTGTAGGGACACAAGGGTAGTATTAAAAAAGTTAAAAGAGAAAACCTAATTAATGTTATCTGAGCGTCCCCACGGAGGTAGTCGAAATTAAATTAAATTAAATCAATGTCAGCTCGGAGGAGGCAGCGAGAAAGTCTCCAATTACAGCTCAGAGCTTTGTTACCTAACCAACATGTCTCACACTGATACCGCCTCTCAGGTGTGCTTCTTCGTGTGTGTGTGTGTGTGCGTGTGCGTGTGTGTGTGTGTGTGTGTGTGCATGTGTGTGAAGACAAACATAAAACAGAATGCCGAAGCAGCAGCAGGAACAAGAGTTTGCTGAGAAAAGGTGCAGAAGGCGTTTTTTCTCTTTTAGAAGAGCAGTGAGCTCGTGCAGCTGGAACATCAGCTGTTCAGGTGATAACAGAAGAAATGTCAGCAGGTTGATGGATAAGACACAACGTACTCTATTTATCTGCAAATTTGGCAAAATCCTGGAAAATTGCTGCCTACTTACAGCCTGAGCTAATCCAAAGGATAAAGAAGGTCATGGACATGAGCTTGTGGGGGTTTTTTTCAGCCTGGTGTCTCCCGTAAATTTCAGTAAAACTTACAGGTAGGGATGGGTACCGGTATCCGGTGCCATGATGGCACCGGTTCTGACATAAACGGTAGTAACCAGACCAAAATAAAAAATGCTTTATTTCGGTGCTTTTTTTTCCTGAGCTATGATACACTTTAGATTCTAGCCAATCATTTTATGTTTCCGAGGATAGCAGCGGGCCCAGGTACGTACATTCTTTTAGAGCAGATCTACAGATTTAAAAACGCCCAAGGCGAAGCGGTCGAATTCTGGCTGTACTTCACAGCAAAAGATGCAAACTCAGCAGCCTGCAACAAGTGCTTTAAGCTGCTACTGTGATACTGTGCAAAGGAGGTAACACCTCGATTCCAATGAAACACCTGGCAACGCATAGCGTTTTTTTTTAACCCTTTAAGACCTACCATAGAACCAAGTCCGCCAGAGCTTATAGTATATTTTTACATGCTGTGGAGCCATTTTTTGGAGCATTTCAAGTTGCTATACATCAATACAACCATTATAGCCCAAATTTTAATAATATATCTGCATTAAGTGCATAGAAATTACCTAAATTGCAAAAAGTGCAATAAACTACAAAAAAATTGAAAATCGTTTTTGATTTTTTAACATATTTCTAGTTAGAGAAATTTAAGAGGCTTATCCCTCAAAACTGTAAATACAAAAAAGTTGCACAAACTTTTTTCCCACCAAAGGAAATTTATTTTAAGTGTCTTCATAGTTTTATTTTTGAGATACACCAATTTTCATATACTGCAGGAAAAACGAAAAAATATATTATAGTGCAAATTTGCAAAATAACAGCATATGCATCACAGTAAACTATTTCCAGCAGTGCAATAGGAGTCCTCAGCATCCCAGAAATGACACAGAAAGTCATAAAGTCAAATATAACTTTTAAAAACACAAGTATAGGCTCATAAGGCCACGATGGTAAAAAACTACATTTCCACAAAATGACGTCACTTCCGGTTTCGGGCAGGTCATGCGGTCATGTGATAGTTCATGCCGATGGACGTAGGAAGTGTTACAAACTGCTGATCGGATTGGCAAAGAGTGTTTCTGGAATATTATGTTTTTGTTGCTGCAAGCGCTTTTCATGCAGTTTTTGCAAAGCTATATGTGGAAGGAAACTGTGACCGAGGACAAGCTGATGGCATAAGATGTAAGTACAACTCCTCCGGTTTCATATGCAAAAGAAAATTATTGCGCTAGCTTACGTGGTTGCAGTGCTACCGGGATTTAAAAATAGTTACGCAAAACGGAGCATGCCCGCTCCGACTGGCTTTAAAGGGTTAAAAGCAGAGAAATGCGCCGTATTTGATAGCTTGCTGCGAGACCTGATACCGAGCACATCTATTGCGGGTGTGGTGCCTGTTATTGGATGTTAGCAACATCCCCCAAAAACCCGAAGATTAGAGTCCTGGCCCCTAGCCCTGCCAGTGTAGCAGAAATGATGACAGATGATGATGGCAGCAGCAGCCGTTCTTCTCTGTGTGAGTAGCTTAATGTTGTTCGTGTGTAGGGTTGCCAACCGTCCCTTAAAAAACGGAATCGTCCCGTATTTCGAAACAAAAGTACACGTCCCGTATTGAGCTAATAAGGGACGCACTTTGTCCCGTAATACAGTGATAATCAAAAGTAGTCTATAACTTTTAATGGAATTAACGCTTTGTTTGAAAACATAATTCCCAGCCCCTCTCCTGCTTTGTGACCAATGAGCTGACAGCACACTTA
>NW_005187885.1:178156-180795 GCF_000239375.1 Pundamilia nyererei
GCACCGTTTCAAAAGTACCGGTTTGGCACCGGTATCGGATAAAACCTAAACGATACCCATCCCTACTTACAGGTGTAAAAAGGTCTCTGTAGAGGCGAGCTCCATCTACTCTACCTATGTGAAATTTGGTCGTGATTAAGCAGTGTATTCCTTGTATCATTTTCCCCAGGAATGTTTTCCACTCCCTTGCCTGGGATTCTGAGGTGTTCCCAGACCAGATCCAGCAGTTTCTTAGTCTACCTCTGAGCTTTGCATGCCCGCCAGATTCTGACGCAGAGAGAAGAAAGTCACACAATAGAGAGAGTCATTAAAGGTTTGTTTGTCTGAGTGTTGAGCCGTGATAGACTGTAGGGAAACGCGTCCTCATCATACTGAACATGAGCAGCGTCTGTAGAGTGGGAGGGAGACGGTTAGGTATGCTTTGTTTATTAAAGGGCAGTAACTGAAAGGGTTTGCAGGATGAGGTCTTATTTGAGAGTCCAAGCAAGCAGAGCTCAGGAGGAGGTACCAGTGGGCAGTGGAGATCTGTGAAGAGTGGGCAGTCAGGTGAGTGGCAGGTAAGCCTTAAAATCCACCAGGGGCATTTGCCTGTGTGGGTGACCAAAGCTTGAGACCAGTCAGAAACTGTGCCGGCCTCTTTTACCTGCAGTCTTGTTCTTCTGGTCAATACTGAGATATCATGAACACAGAAGACTGAATGATTCAAAGGCTCACTTTACTGTTACAGGATTTCCTCGGCCTGTCTGTAGGGCTCACAGGAAACTTGTGTCTTATCTGTATATTATCTGTATATAATCTGCTCTTATTGCACTTACTGCTTTTGCACTTCTGATTAGATGCAAACTGTATTTTGTTACCCTGTATTTATACATGTGTAATGACAATAAAATTGAATCCTTATCCTAATCCTTGTATCTGAATCTGTTCACTTTGGTCATTATTGAGAGCTCAGGATGACAATTGAGGTAACATTTAAGCTTCACTTTAGTCCAGCACAGCGCTCACATTACCACTGACCCTGCAGATCCACTGTCCAGATCCCAAAATTCATAAACTGCTCCCTTTGGGGGCAACGACTCTTATTCTACCGTGTTCCAGCGAACCACAGCTTTATCCACATCACTTCACGCTTGGTGCAAACTGAGGTGGATTCTGACTAAGCCAGCAGAAGCACATCGCCTGAAAATAAAAGCAAAGGCCTTTCTCTGAACGAGACACTGTCCACTCACCCAATCAGATCCGTCATTATCACAAACACAGAACACACAACACTGCATCAACGGGACTCTTCACAAAAGGAGTCCACCTCTTCTTCAGCTCATATTCTCAGCAAATTTAGATCAGTCAAAGCAGAGAGGAAAAATCTCCTCTTTGGCCTCAGAGTTTGTCATATTATTACTCTTTCAGTCATCCTTCTGAGCTCCATGTGATGTCCTTATGCTAAAGTAGCATAATTTTCTGATTCAAATGTGATTTAACATGATCTGAGATTTAATTTCAGATTCAGTTTGGAGGAGAATTGATTTAGCGTGCAAGGTGGATATTAAACCTGCAGAGAAGTTGACGCTGGATGTCTGCAGCTTCAGATATAATTACACCTTAATTAAACGAACAAAGCTGAGTGTGAGGTACTGTAAAAGCAAGGAAAAGGTGAGAGTGGAGGGGTGGCGAGGACTCAGATGTGACGAATCAGACGCAGGTCACCATAAAGTAATGAAGACGATTACAGCAAAGCAGCCTGGGAGGCCTCTCAGAAGACCTGACTCGGGTGACGGCACGAGGGTTAAGTCTGATCTTCATGGTCAGAGTTCAGTAAAGATCCATTTCTGTCCTCCACACATATAATCTGCACAAACTGACCACTGAGGCTCGTTACTGGACCTCAGGATAGCCTTACAAGACCTAGAAATGTAAAAGGTTCATATTTGGACTGTTTTCTGGATTTAAAGAGTCATTTCAAATGTTTTAACTGAGAAAATGTACCATTTAAATAAAAATATGAGCTCATTCGAAGCAACTACAGGGCCATTCTTGGACTCTCACTGGAGAGTCTACTGCGAAGATATACTCCAAAATCATGTCCAAAACTCGAAAACGGAAAGATCGCGTTAAGTTACAAAGAGCAGAAGGTGGAAACGCTCACCACTGTTGTGTCATAAAAAATCTAATGATCAATTTTGACGTTTAAAGAGTTTAGATCGATCAGTTGTTTACATCACTCAACACAAGCAGAACTGCATTACAAAATCAGAAGACACATCGTCCACATTCAGAAGCACATCTCTGTATAGTGACTGGTTATGGGCCCAAAATGTGGTCATAAATATTTTGTACTTGTAAATCGGTTTTGTATGTGTAAAAAAATTTGTGTGTGGACTTAGCCAAAAAAAACCCCCTGCAAGTTACAAGTACGAATTTTGACCCTAGTTTTCTTCCTTTCATCTGATTGGTCAATTGATTGTTACATCACAAATGTAACAATCCAATCAGACAACAGATGGGTTTGGCTTTCGGAGGGGCGCGTTTTTTGAACTGCAGGTCTTTGAAGGGAATAAATGCCCTTTTACATGCCAACCCAGCGTTTTCCTTCATCACCACGAAGGAAAACAGTCTGTGGTCGTCCGAGTTTGGTGATTTTT
>NW_005187885.1:181652-192430 GCF_000239375.1 Pundamilia nyererei
TCCATCACGGTGATTACACGGAGATCCACTTAATCCGGCGCTGACGGATGCTCCACGCCAGTCCGTTAGTCATCCCCACAGTGGTAACCAGACTTCCACGAAAAGTGTGCATTCTCTTCTGCTTGGAACTTTGTTTAGCCTGCCTACTTCTGTCCAGGTTTCTACTCGGCGTCTGCTACCTGCCTGTCCTCCGGCTCAACTGGATCTCGCGGTGCTCACCCGGCCCACTCGCCATTCCCACGGACTTCCTGCCCCCACGGACTGCCACACTTCCCTCCCGAGCTCCCACGGTCCCGTTCTATCATAAGCCCCTACTCTAACTCAGTCCTGATATGTTTTCCCCGCTTCCTGGCTCCCTAGTAATCATCTCCCCTTTCTATTGCAGCCCCCCGCCGTCCCGATCCCGGCTTCCTCGTGTCATTGTTTCCCCGGGTTTTTAGTTTCTGTTTTGCTCTCTAATTTCCCCGGGTCGCCTTTCGTTGTTTCAATAAAGTGTCTTTCTGTTAGCTCGGAGTCTGCGCCTGGATCCTTTCGTGCCCGCGCACCACGGCCCATGACAGACAAATTTTTTTACACATACAAATCTTTTTTACGCACACACAAATTTTTTTTAAACATACAAATCCTGATTTACAAGTACAAAATATTTATGACCACATTTTGAGCCCATAACTGGTCTTATGATTTAAACAGGCAAATGTTCAGCATTCAAACTACAGGTGAAGAATAGTCAAACCAGAGGTTTCCCCCTTTATGTCAAGATCAGCTAGTCAAGTACACACCTACACAGCATGTTAACAAACCGTGAAAAAAGCCACACAAAAAAATGAATGATTGCTGGTAAGGGTTTCTATACATTAGTATTTACGAAGGGTATGTTGTGACTTACCTTCAAAATTACAGTGGTCCCTCGCTATAACGCGGTTCACCTTTCACCTCGCTGTTTCGCAGATTTTTTATTGCAAGTCTGCATGCTTATTTTTTAAGTCACATTGTGTCCTGCGTCATGATCACTGCAGACGATCTCCTCCTTGACATCTCTCCTGTACAGTACAGAATCGCTGCATCGATCGCTAGCAGTGTGACTCTGAAGTCAAAATATCGACAAGTCGATGAACATCATTTACAGATATATTGGGTAAATGCCCAAGACATCTATAGAAATGTAGATCGTAAACAGGGACGAATAGGACACCGGAAACAAAGCTCCCCACAGGAGTTTCCGCACCGGAAGTAGCATATGCTAACGTGCACATAGTCAATTACGAAAAATAGAGAGAGCATAGCCTAACATATGAAACAGGAAAAGACCGCTGTGTAATCCCTTTATTTCAACAAAGTAACACTATTCTGAATATCACCTTTTAAAACGGTAACTGTAAGAATACAGTTACTCATATTTTGTATTTTAAATACGTAATGCTGGTACATGTATTACGTTACTCCCCAACACTGCACACTGCTGTTGAATTACTGAGTTTTTTTGTTTTATAGCTGGAGATGGTCATTATACACTATTAATGCGCTCCCTGTTTCAGAGTACTAATCTGTCATTTACAGTCTCATTCCACCGGTAAAAATAAGAGACGTCATTTAAAGAAAGGCAACTTTTCCAAGTGCAAAACAGTTTCAAGCAAACTTTCAAGCAATCCCTCAGCACTTAATGATGCTCTGAAAATGTATCCACGGATGAACAAACAAAGTTAAGACAGTTAAGACAAATCAATCTCAACATCATATTCCTCTGGTGGAAGCAGTTTATACACAACAGCAAAAGAAGAAGTTATCTTTACTTTTTAAAACTTACACAGCAGCTCAAATTGATATATTTTCGAACATCATTCTTTATAAATACTTATGATTCAAAAAATCTGGTGACTGATAAATTCACGAGTTTATGTAAATATAGACTACATAAATGATGATATCAGAAGGCAGGTTACTGCTGAAGAAGCCATAGTTGGGTTTAAACCTATATTATTAATCTCCCTTTGAGTCTTATAAAGGATTCTCTTCATTCTTACATTGAGTGTAACGATAAGTAAATAACTAGGCACAGGAAACTTAAAAGAAGATAGGAGGATGCAATAGAGACAAGAAGGAAGACAGGGCTATTTATACACATGGATGATGGCAGAAAAATTAAACCCAGCTGAAAGTAATGTAGTTAAGTAGATTTTGGGGTAGACTTTTACGTGATGTCCTTGAATGCAGCGCTAATGTCCACACCTTTCCAGCTGATAATTAGAGGCCTTATAAGAAACGGCTGCGCTTCACTACCACACGGAGGCATTTGGCAGTCCGTTCCCATCCAAAGTGGCCAAGAGCGTTAAGCGGTTAAGCATTGTAGAGCGGTTTGATTTCTCCAGGAAAGCTGCTCATTTCAGTATTGCCCTTTAGAGAGTGGATTGTGCCATACTGCTGTAGCCATGTTGTCATTTTGCAAACGTTTATGGACTGGCCTTAACTGACTCCGGGTTTTATGGTCTTTTACTCTGAATTGTTTGATATATTTTAATCATGTTTTTATAAACCATAACTGTACCATAGGGAGTATTTGTTTCGTTTATATCTCTTTTACTGATTTGTTTAATGTTTTATATGTTTTGTTGTTTTGTTGCTTTAGTGGAGGTCATTTATGTCCACTGTGAGCGACCATCTTTGAACAGAGGCGGTGGCCTACGACATCAACTATGCATCTATAATCCAGTTTTGAGATCCCTTCCCAGACGCATTAACACCCACTCACACCCTGGGCCATCTGACCTCAGGAAATCACATTATAGGGTGGGTCCAGGTTTCACAATGAGCTCATCTGAAACCCTGGCTGATTGTGACCTACTCCCGTTTTCACACAATGGCTCATGTGATTAGGTAGAGGATCATCAGGGGTCCTTTTGTCCCTCTTTGGGGAGAAACTCCCACAGGGGTTTAAATCTGGGACGCTCTACCATTTGACCATTTGAAGAAGCTTCTTGGATGAGAGGTGTAACGTCTTCAAGCAACTTAAAAAAGTTGCTTGAAGACGCTTTTCTTTCCAAGCTCCTTAGACTACGATGACCTGGATGACTGAGAACCTTCACAGACATATTTCCTGGGGTGTAACTCCCTCCCCAGGTGGCATTGTCAACATCCCTTAGTCACCTTCACTGGTTATCCCTTAGCACCTTATAATCTTGTGCGCCTCATGTATGAGTTCTGATGCTTACTGCCCTCGAACTGATTTTTACTGAAGTTGGGCTAGCTGGTATATAATGATGTGCTACGTGATCACTAGCAAGACAGCTATGTTATCATAACATAAACACAGTGAAGCTGGAGGAGGAACACTAACTTTGTTCCACTCCATAAAAGTTAATGTGAGGGTTCCCTATGGTTAGGGACAAATGCAATCGCATGGCAGGATGCTATGAAGGGACGAAAGTTCAGTCAGGAGAAAAACTGAAATAATCCATCAACAATATGAGGTTAGTCATTATTATACTGCAACAACATGGGAATAGAGCAGCTGCGAGAGAATTCAACATTAATGAATCGGAAGTGGAGGAAGCAAGAAGAATGAGTTGAGTAAAGTTTGACTTATCTGATTTTGTTTTGCTTAATGCGCTTTATAATCCAGTGTGCCTTATGTATGAAAACGGACCTGTTCATGGACAGTGCGGCTTATAATTCGGTGTGTTTTGTGGACCGAAAATTATGGTATCTAAAGTGTGTTCTCACTACATCTTCCAGAAACTAGTGTAAGTAATCCCAGCCAGGTTTATCTGAAAACAGCCTAAGAGCCATGCTTCGGGTTTAAATAGATAAAGCTACCTCTCCGTTGAGTCTTATCATATGTCTGTATTATCAGTGGCATGAAAACCTGTTGTTCCTGTTCTGACAGCACTAAGAATCAACATGTCAGTAAGACAAGCTTATACACCATTAGCTGCTTTTCTGCTTCACTTCCTCACTGATTTTGTTGTATGGCACCATAAGTGACTCCTCATAAAAAGCTAATGACTATGTGCAGGCAAAAGCATTCAGACAGTTTAATTACAGAGTAACGTGCAGCTACAATACATTCTGTATGTCTTCAGCCTGAAAAAGGTAAGACTCAATGAAGCTTTTAAAACACTTAAACTCCCAGAGACCAGTCCAAGAGCGATGATGCTGCTGGGTGTTTGGCTCTACAGTGGTCCACAAGCACTGCACAGCAGACATTAAAGAGACACGATGCCTTTTTCTTATCTGGACGGCTAATATAGGAGAGGGTTGATGAAACTCTGAGTGAAATTTTAACTTCAGCAGGGGATGACCATTACTGCTCATTCAGGGTTGATATGCTGCTCACACTGGGGACATTTACAGCTCAGTGAAGCTGTGAGGATGTGTTGAAGCTCCAAGTCTGGTCCTCATCCATGACTCTGGAATCTAAGAGTCTTCTTCACAAGTGAGGGAAGAAAGCAGGTGGGGCATCTACAGTTACGTGATAAAGAGAGAGTTGAGCGTGAAGGTGAAGCTGTTGATTTACCCTCACTGATGGAGCTCTGGGTAATGACCAAAAGAATGTATCTGAAGACACAAGTGGCAGAAATGAGTTTCCTCTGATGGGTGAAGGCAATCGAGTACAGCTGCTACTCCTCCACATCAAAAGTGGGTCCGCATCTGGAAGCAGCAGGATGCCTTCTTGGACTTTATTCGTATTTCAGCAGACATAGTCACCATATATTAGGTAACAATACAATACAACAGTCTGTTATCAACGTTGACGTAGTTTTTCTGTTTTCAGAGTCACCTTTGGCCTGGAGTCACACAGCTTCTGATAAGGGGAGAGTGATTTGGGCCAGATTTGGATTGCTGTTGATCACATTGTAAACCTCTGGCCTTGCTTTCCCCACAGTGAGCGCTGATTCCTCCTCTAATGACTGTGGGTGTGATTCACTTCATAGCTCGCCTCCGTAATTGTCCCCCACTAATGTTGTCCAATCACTCTATCTCGGATGTATCCTCTGACTTCACCTCATTAATCAGTGTTAATTATAAATGCCTTTTCTAGTGGCTGTTGTAATTGAATTAGTGCCAGGAGACCAAGGTAAAAGAGGTCAGCGTTGCAGCAAGTTCGGGTTTGTGCTGCTCCACAAGAGGGAAAAAAGAGCAACAAAAGAGAGAGAGAGGCAGAGAAGAGCAATCACAGAGATGAAGTTTTAACGAGAAATAGGAATGAAGGCGTGGATAAGTAGAGGGCATGTAACAGGGAGGGTGATGAGAATGGAAATCATGGCAGACTAATCCTGAGAGCTTGTTGTAAAAGTGATTTCCCAGCAGACTGCATCTGGTTTGAATTGTCACACTTTCTCCACTTAATTTTCACACACAGGAATATTTCTTTTTACCATCCAATATTTGCCTCTAGCTTGAGTCTGTGGCACAGAGCAGTTCCTGTTCAGACATCATGATATAGATTCTGTGGGTTTCGTCTTAGTCTATTTCAGTCTGTTGTAGAAAGAAAATGCAAAGCTTCTTTGTAGGAGCTGTTATCTCAAACGCCTCTTGTGCCTTGTGATGTGAGGGTGATTGTGTTGCAGCCAAGCCAGTGCCACTGCAGAAACTCCTCCACTGTTTGTGAAATTTGGCATTGGCCAGCATTCTGCTGCAGGCTGCAATTTCAAGAACATCCAGACAGCATGCTCAGAAAACTTCTAATGAACCCAGCTCACTACTTTAATGTCACAACAAGTCAATGAGATCTCTGATAATAGACTGTTAATGGCTGCTAATCAACACAAACACCTATTTATAAATGCATCTGTCCACCTCTCTGTGGTCATGGTACTCCAGTCATGCCTCTGCCTAACAAAACCCAGGACATTTCAAGTACAAACAAAAAGGATAATCTCCTCACTGTGTTCTGGGTCCAGACGATGTCTGGAAAAGCATCAATGAAGGGGACTCAGGAGGACCTGAACCATCTCAGAAGGGTCATTTTAACATAAAGAGACTCAGCTCTGAACTCCCCTCTGGACATCTGAATGATTACACTCAGACCTCAAAGAAACAGAAAGTTCAAAGCTGCAACACATTGTCCTGGAGCAAGAGCTCACATGGAAAGATAGACAGAAAAAGAAGTAACCTCCAGGGTTAAAAATTAAGCCAACTTGGAAGTGCACTCTGTCAAATTACCTGTTGAGGCTGGCTCCAAAACGGAGTAACGTACTTGGATTTAGAAATGATCAGATTAGATTTGATGGTCACAGGTCAACGTGACTGCAGGGGCCTCTTTCAGCATGATAATCAGGAGTGTTTTAGACATTTTTAGCAACATTTTAAGAAATCAGATCCTTCAAATTTCTTCAAATCTTAATCTCATCTGGGCATCTGTGGAGTGTGCTGGAAAGCAAGCCCAAGCCACAGAGCACCAACCATGAAACTTCACATCCAGCAGATTCCACTCCCTCTGGTTCCGATCTTTGACTTGCTGCCCTCAACAGATGAGACTGTCTTACTCTGAGCAAACTCCACTGGAGGCAGAGTTTTTACAGTTCTGTGACTAATTACTTTCCCTGATGAGATTCATATTTTGTGACAGAAGTCTGCTAATTGCTGTAATCCTCCCTGCAGGTTTCAGAGTAAAATTATAAATGCGGAGTCTTTGTGTTTTGATCCATGTCACCTGAGGTTCACAAAAACCAGGACAGCAGCTTCAGCTCCTGCTCTGAAGGAAAGGCCAACCAAGGGCTAGTCTGAGGAAGCGATGCTGGTTGTTTGCTCCTTTTCCGGTAAAAATACAACTCATTTAGAAATGATTTGTATTTTTACCGGCTGATGCAGAGCTCCGTGTTCCCTCTGCAGCTCCTTTGATCTGTTTTGGCAAATTTGACATAATGAGGGGGCTGCATGCTGCCCTTTGTGGCAGTGTGCTGGTTGGGTGAACACATCACAAATTGAATGCATTATTTAGTTTATTATAAGGAAGAAGAAGCTGGACATGTTCTTAGCTCAGGCTTCATACTGCTGCTTGGTCCAGTGTTTACATGCACTTCATACTAAAGCATAAATTACCCAGCAGTCTGTAACTTTACTATGAAGAGAGCATCCTGGAGGAAGAAACCTGCATAATTTTACTCGAGATTACAGGGAAACTAATATGAATGTTTTTGAAGAAAAACAAGCAAAAAGGGAGTTTGATCATGTAAATCTTTTTTATCTAGATTTTTGATTCACTACAATTAAATCTGGATGCTTTTTATTATTGACAGTTATTTATTTTTTTTAAGTGAGCTGTGACGTGAACTTTGTTTAGATTCTGAAGTGATGCACTAAAAATTCTCTGGGATTCTCTGGCTGGCTGGAGCAGCATCTAATAACCTCCAGGGTTTGATGTTTGATGATTTAACGTCTCACACACAACCTGTCGAAAGGGGAGGGGGGCCGGCTGCTTCCAAATAGAGCACATTTCCTTCATAATGTTATAAATCCAAGCCCATTATGTATTCATGATTTGAATCCTGGGTTGTGCGAAATCCCAGAAATAAACCCTAGACAAAGCATATCTGTGAACTAAGGTGTAGGTCTATTAGGTTATGTTGTGGCAATCCTCGAGTTGGGGGATTTGTGTTCATACTGGAGTGCAAAATTAAAACCAATGGAAGATGGACAAAAAAAGTTCAAAGCCATCAGGTGATCAGTTTAGAAAAAATAAAAAAGAAGAGGAAGGGAGTGTTCGCCCAGGGCGCCAAACAGGCTAGGACCGCCACTGATTCTGAGCTATCTTAATGTAATCTGACATTGCATATTTACCTTATATGTTTAATATATATGTTTTATACATTTAGCTGTTGAATAAAAACTAGAAAAAGTTGCATTTCCTGCGAAAATACTGTGTGAATGCCTTGTAGTGGAATCTGAAAAAGCAGAAGAAGAACTATCTGCTGAAAACACTGTGTGGAAGCTTTTGTCTTTGTTGAAAACTGCTTTATTTGAAAGGGTAGAGTGAGTGCAAGAGGAGAAGACCTAGGGCATCAGCTACAGGTAGGATTTGAACCTGCGCCACTTGGTCTCAAGGCGGCTGCTTATCTCACCGAGCCAAACTGGTTCTCAGGTGACTGAAACGATATGAAACTGAAATTTTTCCTTAAAAGAGGTGAAGATTCTTAAAATTCTGTTGAAAAGAGCAGAAGAGGCTGAGATTTGTGCTGAGAACAGGTGAAAAAGCTGAAAATTCTGCTGAAAAAAGTGAACTTGTGGAATTTTATGGTAAAAAGACTTGAAGAAACTGAGAATTCTGCTGTAAACAGGCCAAGAAGCTAAAAATTCTGCTGAAAAGACTTGAACTTTCACTGTGATTTTCATAGCTCTTTGTACCTCCGTCGATATGACGAGAGAAGAAACTGCTTCATTTCCAGAGAGGTAAACTTTTATGTGAATGGTGAAGTTAACAAACAAAACCACTGCTATTGGTCTGACACTAACCCACATTGAATGGATCCCTCCAAGACTGTTGGAACAACAAAAGTGATGGTTTGGTGTGGTATATGGGGTACATTCTTCATCAATGGAAACCTCAAGGCCACTGGATATTTGAAATTGCTACATGATGATGTGTTTCCCTCTTTACGCACTGAAGCTGGCACGTTTCCTGAGTTTTTCCAGCAAGATGGTGCACCACCACATTATGGGTGCCAGGTCCGAGCATTCCTAAATGAACAGTTTCCTGGAAAGTGGATTGGTCGTCGTTGGACAGTTGAATGGCCCCCAAGGTCTCCCGATCTGACCCCCTTAGACTTTTATTTTTGGGGTCATCTGAAGGCAATTGGCTATGGTGTGAAGATACGAAATGTGCAGCACCTAAAACTACGGATACTGGATGCCTGTGCTGGCATTTCTGCTGCGGTGTTGCTATCAGTGTGTGAAGAGTGGGAGAAGGGGGTTGCATTGACAATCCAACACAATGGGCAACAATTGAACACATTTTATAAGTGGTCAGAAACTTGTAAATATCTCATGAAAGAATGAAGTTTACGTTGAAACCAAGCACACCATTGTTTTTCTTGTGACATTACCAATAAGTTTGATGTGTCACATGGCCCTCTTCCTATTGAAAAAACAAAAGTTGTATCCAAGATGGCCGACTTCTAAATGGCCGCCATGGTCACCACCCATCTTGAAGAGTTTGTCCCCTCACATATACTAATGTGCCACAAACAGGACTTTAATAATATCACCAACCATTCAAATGTTATTACGGTGTATCCATATAAATGGCCCACCCTGTAGAATGGGAGACAGAGCCTTCAGCTTTCAGGCCCCTCTTCTGTGGAACCAGCTTCCAGTTTGGATTCGGGAGACAGACACTATCTCTACTTCTCAGATTAGGCTTAAAACTTTCCTTTTTAACCCTTTAAAGCCAGTCGGAGCGGGCATGCTCCGTTTTGCGTAACAATTTTTAAATCCTGGTAGCTCTGCAAACACGTAAGCTAGCGCAATAATTTTTTTTGCATATGAAACCGGAGGAGTTGTATTTACATCTTATGCCATCAGCTTGTCCTAAGTCACAGTTTCCTTCCACATATAGCTTTGCAAAAACTGCATAAAAAGCACTTGCAGCAACAAAAACATAATATTCCAGAAACGCGCTTTGCCGATCCGATCAGCCATTCGTAACATTTCCTACGTCCGTCAGCACGAACTATAGCATGTCCGCCATGTCCTGGCCGAAACCGGAAGTGACGTCATTTTGCGGAAATGTAGTTTTTTTTACCATCAGGGCCTTTTGAGCCTATACTTGTGTTATGTTTGACTTTATGATTTTCTGTGTCGTTTCTGGGATGCTTAGGACTCATGTTGCACTGCTGGAAATAGTTTATTTTGATGCACATGCTGCTTTTTTTGCAAATTTGCATTATAATATTTATTTTCGTTTTTCCAGCAGTATATAAAAGTGTATTTCAAAAATAAAACCATGAAGACACTCAAAATAAATTTCATGTGGTGGGAAACTATTTTGTGCAACTTTTTTGTATTTACAGTTTTGAGCGATAAGCCTCTTAAATTTCTCTAACTAGAAATATATGTTAAAAAAGCAAAAACGATTTTAAATTTTTTTGTAGTCTATTGCACTTTTTTGGAATTTATGTAATTACTATGCACTTAATGCAGACATATTATTAAAATTTGGGCTATAATGGTTGTATTGATGTATATCAACTTGAAATGCTCCCAAAAAGGGCACTACAACATGTAAAAATATAATATTAGCTCTGGCGGACTTGGTTCTATGGTAGGTCTTAAAGGGTTAATAAAGCATATAATTAGGGCTGGACCAGGTGACCCTGAATCCTACCTTAGTTATGCTGCAATAGACGTAGGCTGCCGGGGGATTCCCATGATGGACTGAGTGTTTCTTCTTCACTCAGTATGTGTTTATACATCTCTGCATTTAATCATTAGTTATTATTAATCTCTGGCTCTCTTCCACAGTGTGTCTTTGTCCTGTCTTCCTTCTCTCACCCCAACCTGTCGCAGCAGATGGCCCCGCCCCTCCCTGAGCCTGGTTCTGCTGGAGGTTTCTTCGTGTTAAAAGGGAGTTTTTCCTTCTCAATGTCACCAAAGTGCTTGCTCAGAGTCTGATTGTTGGGTTTTCTCTGTATTATTATAGTGTCTTTATCTCACAACTGAAAGCATCTAGAGGTGACTGCTGTTGTGATTTGGTGCTGTATAAATAAAGTTTAATTATGTTAATAGAGGTGAGGATAAGTGAGATTCATATACCAGGACATGTGAGTGTATTTCATTATCCT
>NW_005187885.1:193559-196297 GCF_000239375.1 Pundamilia nyererei
CCTGGATGAACACCAGCTTCTTGTAGACTCTGTTTGTACCCCAGAGACATGCCACTGTAACACATCAACCCTTTCGTTGACAATTCAGAGTGTTTATTTTATTTTATTTATTCATTTATTTTTTCATGAATGCTTTTTGATGCTTACTGCATGCTCTTCATTTTTAGATGTATTAAGCGTACTGTGCTGCAGTGGTTTGAATCATTTTCATCCAACAGGGTATAATTCTTTGTTAATATAAAGAGTCTTCTTCACACTGGAGTTCGTTGGGGTTGTGTACTCAGACTTATACTTTTTTCACTGCAAAAATTTTCATTACCCACCAGATGATACCCAGCGTTATCCATGAACCCAGAGTTCTTCCTTGCCTTTTTCACCAATTGCTGCTCATAGGGAGTCGTCTGACTGTTGGGGTTTGAACTCAAAAAACTGAAGATGTTTAAACAGGCTTTTAGAAATGATAGACTAACCTTCATGACCAAAACTCTGAGTTTCCAACCTCACCTTTACAGGTTAACCACATCTACAGTTCTTCGCTTGCCTGGTCATGTCTGTCTGGCTTTTCAGTCATCAAATCAATAGTCACTTCAAAGTGTATTATACTTTAAGATAAAGACCCTACTATAATACAGAGAACACCCAACATTCAGACAGAGGACAATGAGCTGGAGGCTGAAATGTTTCCATCTGTGAGACTCTCAGCACATGAAGAGGAACCTCTGCTTGTGGTGCATGAATCAACCTGCTGTTGCAGAGAGAGCAGAACCCCTTATAACAGGGGTGGGGGAACTCCAGGCCTCAAGGGTCGGTGTCCTGCAGGTTTTAGATGTGTCCTTTATCCAACACAGCTGATTTAAATGGCTAAATTACTTCCTCAAATGGTCTTGAAGTTCTCCAGAGGCCTCCAGAGGCCTCCAGAGGCCTAGGGTGATATCTAAAACGTGCAGGACACTAGCGCTTGAGGCCTGGAGTTCCCCACCCCTGTCTTATAGCATAAATGATGGGAAAAAACCAGAAGAGTTATCCAATAAATGATTTTCAGAAAGTTTGTTTCATGATAAACATAGCTCACACACACACACACCTGTTGATTGCGCATTCAGCCCCACTAGTTTCACTATGTTTAACATAGGGAAGGAATTCCTTATGTTCTGTCACTAGGTGTATGAAAAGTGATGGACAGACTTCCTCGTCAAAGGAGCTTGCAAAGACTTCCTCAATTTGGGGGAGTTTGTCCATGCTTTTTAAAGATAAAGCAAAATTTTACACCTGTGTTCGCTCACCATGTGTCATTTGGTATTTCTCCCACAAGAAAGCGATGACCATATTAAAGGCCTACGATTGACAGCAACTGACAGGGGCATTCGAAAACAGTAAACAGTCAGTTAATCTTTTAAATCTCATTTAAAAAATCTTTAATAAAAAAATATGAACCTATCGCTATAAAATTATTTTTGTTTCTCGGGTACTTATAAAGATGTTTGTTTCCTATCACTAGTTGGATGTGTTTTTGACCCCCCTCTTATTTCATGATTTGGTTTGTTCCACGTGCACGTGCTCCTGGACTGCAGTAGGATGGCTCCATTAAAAGTGAAGGCTGGGTTTGAAAAAAATGAAAGAGGGACAGGTGGAGTGAAGTGAAGTGAAAGAAACTGCCGCGTGTCCCAGTGGTAGCTAGCTTACTTCCTCACTAACAGGAAGCATGTGCTCGGTGAAACCTGACCCTTTGTACACGTGTGCACTACGTTACTTACGTGGTGCCACACAGATCACACCTCTAGCTCAGGCTCAGCTGTCCCACTCACATCTCCCCACAGCCACACTGCTGACACTGAACCAGCCCACTGACACCTGAAGAAACAGGGAAGCTCTTTTAACTTAAAACATGTGTCTGACTGCAGGAGGACCCGTGGGAAATGTATTTTTATTCTACACGCTATTTATTTCATAATAATAATACATTATCCCTATAACCCACATAAACAGAGCAGTTATGGAGACGTGTGTGTTGCTCTGCACATATTTTGCACACGGATTTACTTTGTTTGAACACTAAGATCCAAAGGATTATTTAAGTTATATTTCCCAATACTTAATATTATGAATACAATGTTTTAGCAGTAAAAATACTTTACACCATTTTATAGATGAGAATGAAAAATTATTTCTGTTCAAAGGTTTATGTATATTTAATTTGTATTTTGTGTAAGGTACCAATCAACAGAAATAAAATTTAAAAAAATTAATAAAATTATAGTATTGTTATCATTAAAATAATTAAAAGCATATATCTCATCAACCTTGCATGAAATCATTAATTCTATTCATCCATTTTTCATGTCTGCACAGTGTTTGTGGGTGGTGCCCAAGAGTGATATTATTATTTATGTCCCATATCTCTGGTGGCACCCCTGGTGCTAAATGACAGAAAACAGACACAAAATGACTCAAACTCAAATTTATTCAGTTACTCATAAAAAACTCAGTCAGTCAGTGTGACCTAAAATTCTTGATCCGGGCTCGATTAAAACAAGTTTTTAGGGTATTGACTCACTGAACAACACCCTCAGTCCAAATAGAAATATGACAACAACAAAAAAAGAGAATAAATGATGCATTCACACAATAAAACGTGTTTGATACTTTCGTATAGTCTGGTCCAGAGGTCGGCAACCTTTCTGATGGCGAGTGCCATTTAAAATTTCCTCAGAAGTCAGTGTGCCATATGATTGCATTAG
>NW_005187885.1:219052-224582 GCF_000239375.1 Pundamilia nyererei
ATTTCTGTGTTTGGACAAACTAATTGCCAAATTGCACACTGGAGGAAAAGGCTCAGATAGAAATGAACCGTTATCTCAGCGAGGAGGTCGTAAACGGAGAAGACGATCCACTGGCTTGGTGGAAAAGGCATGAAAAATGTTTCCCATTGATGTCACACATGGTTCGGAAATATCTGCGTATACCAGCCACAAGCAAACCTTCAGAACAGGTCTTTCAACACCACCTATTGTTAACCACCTGCGCACACTGCCAAAACCTGATAAAGTAAACATGCTTGTTTTCCTGTCAAATATGTCACAAACGGTTGCGGGAACACAACGGGCTGGAGAGCACCGGCTTGACCTGGGACACATGAAACACGTTATGAATGCGCATGTTGTGCGGTAACTTGAGGCGAACAGACACAGGGTTAACAATGGCGTCTATGGCAAAAGGGCCAATGAAGTGGGTTGACAGTTTTTTAGATTCGACCCATAGTGGCACAAAGCGAGTAGACAGCCATACCTGTTGTCCCACAGCATACGCCGGGGCTGGCGTCCGACGGTGGTCAGCGAGCGCCTTGTTCAGTTCTTTAGTGCGGAGTAGGGTGGCTCGAGTCGCACGGCGGCACCTACGGCCTGTGAGCCTGCACAGAAGGAATGGTGTGCTCACCTTCGATAGCAGGAAGCAAAGGCGGTTGGTATCCCAGGGATGCTTCAAAAGGAGACTTGCCCGTGGCAGTGGAGGTGTGGCTGTTATGCACGTATTCAATCCACGGAAGCTGTTCACTCCAGGTCAATTGGTTATGGGAGGCGACGCAGCGGAGGGCAGCCTCAAGCTCCTGGTTAGCCTGCTCAGATTGTCCATTACTCTGTAGGTGAAACCCGGAAGAGAGACTGACCTTTGCTCCCAGAGCGGAGCAGAACTCCCTCCACACTAGGAACGTAAACTGCGGCCCTCTGTCCGAGACGACATCCTCGGGGATCCCGTGGAGCCGGAACACCTGGGCGGTGAGGAGCCGAGCTGTCTCCAGGGCCGTGGGAAGTTTCGGAAGGGCGACGAAATGAGTGGCTTTGGAGAAATGGTCGACATGAGCAGATGGTATTGCGGTGTTACCTGAAGAGGGCGGTAATCCAGTGATGAAATCCAGGGAGATATGTGACCATGGGCGAGCCGGTGTGGGGAGAGGCTGAAGAAGGCCCGGGGGAGGACGATTCTGGGCGCACGTAGAACAGGCTGACACATATTCCCTGGTATCCTTTGTTATACAGGGGCACCAAAAGTAGCTTCGGAGGAAGGATACAGTGCGGAGGACCCCCGGGTGGCACGAGAAATGGGCGGTGTGAGCCCACTGGAGAACTTGAGGGTGAACAGATGTAGGAATGAAGAGGCGGCCGGGCGGGCCGGTTCCCGGGTCCAGCTCAGATTCTTGTGCCTCCTGGATGAGCGACTCGATCTCCCATAAAACTGCCCAATAACACAGGCGGACGGGAGGATGGGTCCAGGGTCCGATTCCTCCTCCGTGCTGACAAACTGCCGGGAAAGGGCATCTGGCTTCATATTCCACGACCCCGGCCTGTAGGTGATAGTGAAATCAAAGCGTGTAAAAAACAAAGCCCACCTGGCCTGCCGAGAGTTGAGGCGTCTGGCCGAACGAAGGTACTCCAGGTTCTTATGATCCGTCCACATGATGAATGGCTGCGCTGCTCCCTCCAACCAGTGCCTCCACTCCTCCAGGGCGAGCTTGATGGCCAATAGTTCCCAGTCTCTGATGTCATAATTACATTCTGCAGGAGAGAGGTGGCAAGAGTAGAAGGCACATGGGTGGAGCTTGCCATCCTCCTGCTCGGACAGGACCGCTCCCACTCCGGAGTCCGATGCATCCACCTCCACAATAAACTGCCGGGTGAGGTCCGGTTGACTGAGAATGGGCGCTGCAGAAAGCCTCTCCTTGAGCAGGGTAAAGGCATGCTGCGCAGCAGAATCCCACTGGAAAGAAACTTTGGGAGAAGTAAGTTTAGTGAGTGGGAAAGTGATTGTACTGAAATCACGAATGAATTGCCTGTAAAAGTTTGCAAATCCCAAAAAACATTGCAGCTGCCAACGATTTGGAAGGTCGGTCCTTCAGTTCCTCCTCTCGATGACATAGCCCAGAAAAACCACCGAGGTCACGTGGAACTTGCACTTCTCCCCCTTCACAAAGAGCCGGTTCTCCAGAAGGCATTTGAGGACCTCCCTCACGTGAACTTGGTGCTCCGCAAGCACCTTTGAAAGCATGTCATCCAGGTACACAAAAACGATTGACAAAGTCACAGAGCACATCATTAACCATGGCTTGGAACACTGCAGGAGCATTGGTTAGACCAACAGGCATCACGAGGTATTCAAAGTGGCTCAAGTGGGTGTTGAATGCAGTTTTCCACTCATCCCCCTCCCTGATACGCACCAGATACCTCCTGCATAGAGCCCACTCACACCTGGATGGGGGAAAAGGCACGGTCAGGATCCTGTTTCTTGACTTTTCCAGTGCCTTTAATACCATCCAGCCCTGTATGCTTCAGGAAAAACTGAACAGGATGGAGGTAGACCCCTGCCTGGTGGCTTGGATCTCCGACTACCTCACCGACAGACCACAGTACGTCAGGCTGAAGGACATCACGTCTGACACTGTGGTCAGCAGCACAGGAGCACCACAGGGAACTGTGCTGTCCCCTCTTCTCTTCACCTGTACACCTCTGACTTCTGCTACAACTCTGAAGTATGCCACATTCAGAAGTTTGCAGATGACACAGCCATCATGGGGTGTATCTGGGATGATCAGGAAGAGGAGTACAGAAGTCTGGTGAGGAACTTTGTTGCATGGAGTCACACAAACACCTCAAAGACTAAGGAACTGGTTGTGGACTTCGGGAGGTCCAGAGAAGGTCCACTGCCGGTTCAGATAGAGGGGGAGGAGTACCTCGGGCTGTGGGTGGACAATAAACTGGACTGGTCATGCAACACAGAGCACCTGTATAAAAAAGCCCAAAGCCGACTGTACTTCCTCAGGAGGTCTGCAGGAAGCTCCTGAGGATGTTTTACCAGTCAGTGGTTGCTGGAGTACTTTTCTATGCTGTGGTGTGCTGGGGGAGCAGCACAGCAAAGAAGGACTCATCCAGGCTGGAGAAACCGATCAGGAAGGCTAGCTCTGTGGTCGGCATGAAGCTGGACACTCTGGTGACAGTGGCAGAGAAAAGGACACTAAAAAACTGCTGGACATTATGAACAATGCTGGGCATCCTCTGCACACGGCCATTAACAACCAGAAGAGTCTGTTCAGTGACAGGTTGCTTCTCCCCAAGACAAGAACTAACAGACTTAAAAACTCCTTTGTCCCACACGTCATCAGACTGTTTAACTCCTCTCTGGAGGGGAGAGGGAGGGGAAACAGGAGGACAAAGGAGGGGGGAACAACTAAGCTGTAGTGCCTCTTCACTTCACTGTGCAATAACTTTTGTGCAATACTTTTGTTAATAGTCAACAGTGCAAAAGACCTCAATACTTGAAATGTGCAATTCACTTGTATTTGTATTTTTATTGCTATTTATTCTATTTATCCCCTTCGTATATTTTATTTATATATGTCTCTGTATTTATATATGTGTGTGTGTGCGTGTGTGTATATATAATATTCTGTAACTCTGTAACTTCTGTCGGTGCTGTGCTTTTGGAAACCGAATTTCCCAGAGGAACCCGCCCGAGGGATTAATAAAGTTTTATCTTATCTTATCTTATCTTATCTTATCTTATCTTATCTTATCTTATCTTATCTTAGATGGTAAGCATTGCGCAAATCCAGCTTGCTAAAAACAGTCATGCCTTGAAGCAGCTCAAAGGCAGAGGAAAGCAACGGCAAAGGATACTTGTTTTTCACAGTGATCTGGTTCAGGACCTGATAATCTATGCATGGCCGCAGAGACTTATCCTTTTTAGCCACAAAGAAAAACTTGGCCGTGACAGGTGAAGAGGAAGGGCGAATCAAGCCTGCCACGAGCAACTCCGTGATGTAGCGCTCCATGGCGTTTCACGGGCGAAAGCCGTGAGCGTCCCAGCTCCATGGGCTCCTACTCCTCTTCACTGGCCTCAGATTTATGCAGCCCACAAGCCGCTGTGGAGGCTCCGTGAAGCCCCAGAGGTTCATAACGGGAGGGTGCGTGTGAACTCCAGTGCGCGCGTACTCGATTGTCCACTCGAATACACAGGGTCATGAGAGCAACTAGGGAGGAAGGCAATTCACAAAGCATCAGTTCATTTTTGAGTTCATCAATAATGTTAGTCAGTAACGCACTCTTGAGTGGCTTTTCCCCCCATTTCATCTGCTCAGCCAAAGTGGAAGAGAGCATAGAAAAATTGGCCATGCTCCGCTTACCTTGTTTGAGAGCGAGTAAGCGTTGGCCAGCGGCGGCTGTAGTGGACTTTTTGTCAACCACATTTTAAAATTTATCAAGGAAGTCAGAAAAGGACATTTCAGGGGTAGCGTGAAGCACTGCTTGCACCCAGGTCAGTGTGCGATACTGGAGTAACTGGTCAATATAAGCAATTTTAGCACCATCACTAGAAAAAACTTGCGGCTGCTGACAAAACTGGAGGAAACATTGAGTGAGCAAACCAGTGCATTTACTAAGTTCTCCAGAAAAAGCTTTAGGTGTAGGGAGAAATCTGTCTAATAGAACAGGTGTAGGAGCTGGTGGTGTGGCACTTACAACTGGTGCTGGCGTCTCCTGTGGGGGGGTGCGGCGGCGGGTGGATTCACCGCCAGAGGTGTTTGCTGAGCCACAGCCTGCGTGAGGTTTGCAAGCTCACCTCGAATGTGGATAAACATTTGCTCCTGACGCTCCAGCATCGCTGCCAGTGTGGCAAGAGTGGGGGTCGAGGTCGCTGAATCTGCTGAGTCCATTTTTGTGGCTGGATGATTCTGTCACAAACTGTTGCAGGGACTCGCTGAGCGCAGAGCGGGTTGTCAGTTCCAAACACAGAGTTTATTTACAAACACCAAGTGCAGAATATATACAGTGGGGGAAATCCAGGGTTCTGAGGGTCCAAGGGAAAGGTCCAGGGGAAAACTCTCTTGCACTCGTTCTCTTCTCCTATACTCCAACACACACACGTCCACACAGCGGGGAGGTCACGGGTCCGGGGGGGAGAACTATCGCACAGGAAAGGCAGGTTAGACAAAGTCACGAATCTTACACAAGCTAACATTCACAAGAGCTAGAGAGGATCACTAACGTGTCTCACACAATCATCCAGCGACGAGAAGCCTGTGTCCCAGCCTTAAATGGTAGAGACATAATGGCAACATAACAGTGACAGGACCGGGAGACCGCAGTGAGCTCCGCCCAGGCAGAGCGGCAAAGGAGAGAGAGAGAGCACTTTACTGTATAAAGAGCTAACATCTCCAAAATGTCAGGAGTAGTCAGTTAGTCATTACAACAAGTGTTTGTGAACTAAAAATCAAGAATGTGGGATACTGTTTGTCCGTGATTTGAAGAGCCCAGCGGTGCTCCCGAC